>NW_026925903.1:0-10398 GCF_032062105.1 Saccostrea cuccullata
TTAAAAAAAAGAAAAAAAACCTTGACGTTAAAACGTCAAAGAGAAACGGTAACAATAAAATTCAGTTTTGCATTCGGGAAATGGATTAAAATTTAACATGTTGGATAAACCAGGAAGTACACGAAAATACGCAATGCGTTTGTATAAAATGGAAACTGCAATATTTGAGTGACGGAGACTTGAAATCGGGCGAAGGATGGTCTGCAAAAAACAGTTTATAGTTAAAAGTCTTGTCAAAAGAGCTATGAACGCTATGAGACGTGATGTGTGAATCACTGTTGATAAATTTGTGTCTCGTGTTATTGATACGTCTTTATGAATCGTAAAGACTTATACAGTAAAAACTGTCTCATCCGACACCTGAATAATCCGACACACTGTGGATTACGATGTTAAATTTCTTTCCCATTATACTATTTTCCATGTTTTAACACTGTGCAATCCGACACACTGTCTATTCCTACACAAAATTTGTTTCCCATTGCATGTCGGATTAGACAGGTTTCATTTTATATGAAATCAAAAAACAGAGTAATTTTAAGAAATTATCTCGACGTTGTTCAACTATGGTTAACCGTGCTCCGTGCTTGCGAAACATATTACTTTGAAAATTGGTTAACATGAGATCTAAAGAATCAAATGGAATGAAACTCTACAATTAGACAAAATGTTTTTTCTACGAAAATGTGTTCATCCTTAATCTTGTAATACCATATCGCGGGTTATTTTAGCTGGATGCTAATTCGTGGCGTTTTGATGGTAGCCCGCTAAAATTTTAATCGCTAAAATAGTAAGTTCTCTTCAAAGTGTTCATCTGCAAAGAGATGAAACCCTGTGTCTGCTAAAATAAATGCCAAAATCATTTACATTATTTTGAGCAAGCAAAACATCAAATTTTACCCCCGCCAAGGAAACCCGCTATACGGTAATACAATGACGATAAAAGAGACATTGTCTACGTATTTTTCGAATGACCCTACATATAAAAAAATGATAATAACTACAACTAAGCAGGAAACGGTGTTTTGAATCTAAGTATACTCAGAAAGGACATTGGTTGAGGGAATTCGCTTATACATGTGTAACATATATTTAGATGTAAGATAATGTTTTTCTGACCTTCTTATAGCTGCACAATTGCAGATGACGGATATGGAGATAACGAACAGTATCCAATATCAAGGTCCATTAAACAATACAAAATAGGAGCAAAGCAAACACGGACCTTCAAAACTTTAGAGGTGGGATCATGTTCCATGGAGGAGTGAGTATCCCCTGCCAACTGGTCACACCCGCCGTGTGCTCTTTGTCATGATCAGGAAATAACGGAAAAATCTGTCGTCAATTCAATGTATAAATAATGGACTAACAATTAGTATGAAAAACGTCAGTCAGCATTTGACTCAATGATAAATTGTATTTGCTGACAAGGTCATTGTATCGACCATACCACTTATGAAATGATTAACCAAGACTGCTGATATTCTTGATTCATCAACTTGTTTGTCAATAATTTACCTCGGTTTGGAAATTGTTCGTACGTAGAGCATGCTTTCGGGTATCGAATCAACTGAGATATATAAATTCCGTATGCAGGTGATAAAGGTATATCTCTGCGTAAATAAAGAAAGTTAAAGTCATTACGTTGATCATAGAGCTTGGTTGTTAGATTACCATCTTTTCCAAGTAAAATATTCAAGTATGAAACAGATAATATTTTTGTCTAAAGGTTAGTGTATGAAAATTTCTCCTTTTCTTCGTCTTTAAAAAAACTGTACAACATTGAATTTAGTCAAATTATCAAATTTTCAATCAATTTCAGACCATAAGAATTCTTTGAAGTGGTGAATGAATTCGTTAAATATTGACTTAAGTTTTAATTTACGGAAAATGAATATCATTTTCTAAACAAACTACAAACTTGTTAACTTTTTAAAGCATCGTTTCTAATTATATGGATAGTTTTGAACCAATAAATTTCATATTTGTAAAGTACATCGTCATTTTTGATTAATCAAAATTACCTTTAAAGTCTAAAAAGGAATAATGTTTTTATTGTTTGTAGACAAATATTTCATCAAAGAGGTTTTAAATTCTTTCAAAGAATGCATCAAAATTATTTTAGTTTACCTTATGCAATATGAATTATATACTGTAATAATTGTTTGTCGACAAACATTTGAAAAAAAAATCATATTTTCTTTCAAAGTCTAATGATAGCCTTGTAAACACACAAGAAAAATCTTTTTGTTCCACTGAAAAACAAACATACTAATTAATGTTGAAAACAATACTTCCTTTAGCTTTAAAACAGTCATTAAAAGCCATGTAAATATAATTAAAAAAAAAGGAAATTATAGTGCTGCCAAATCTAAAAAAAGAGAGAAAATAAATGCATCTATTTAAATAAAGAGCAAAGAGTGTTTTCAAATACTTTCAGACTGGAGGTTGAATGTGCCATAGCCACAATTTTCAAAAAAAAATGTTTTTCAACTCGTGTTTTATACAAATTTTAGCTCTATTTGCGGTATTTAGAAAGAGTGAGT
This sequence comes from Saccostrea cuccullata, assembly GCF_032062105.1. Classification (NCBI taxonomy): domain Eukaryota; kingdom Metazoa; phylum Mollusca; class Bivalvia; order Ostreida; family Ostreidae; genus Saccostrea; species Saccostrea cuccullata. The sequence continues at coordinate 2,547 of NW_026925903.1, forward strand.
GTAATACTTTTGCATTTAAAGTTTCCAGAAACCCAACAACATCATGTCGGCAGTTCAGCAGTATTGAAAAAAACCTCTCTATGTTTTTATACTTGTCTGACAACACAGCAAAATGTATACATGTTCAGTCATAGCAATCGTTATAAACAGTGTATGTGCTGCAGTAATCTCCCCGGAAGTGAATTAGCTGAAGGAGATTGGAATACATTTTTGCCCCGTAAGTATTATCTTGAAAAGATGAAATTAAGCATTTGGAACGTAAAACAATCTAACAACGTGCCTTTACAGTGAGATTCGTGTTATGTGTGATGCTTTTAATTTACTTGTAATTTAACAAATGAAATGTTTTAAAATTCTAAGAATTTGCTTTGCTACTAGTAGTCGATTTTTTTCCTGCAATGATTACGCATGTTAGTCCCTGCATTACCGAAGAAGGAAGTTCATAGTTGAATTTTATTACAGTAGGATTTTTTTTTTATAAAACGCTGGTAATTGTTTGCAAGTTATTGCTTTATGCTTATGCTTTATTCTTTTTATCTAAAAATGTGAGCGACCAAGTATACTCAAAATATTGTGTTGCTAAAGAACATTGAACGTGTACTTTCTCTATTTAAATTATGATATGTATTATTTTGAAACTATTTACAAGAAGTATTCATTGAGGTTGGTATAATTTTCCGAGTTGAAGATATTCAAATTCAGAATAAAGATAACGAGCAGTGATAGATTTCTTGAAAACAATGTACGTCTGTAAAGAAGGCATTAATATGGTTCTATTTAAATTCTAGAGGTAGACTCAGGTGCATAGGAAAAAAAATATTCCTTGTTTACTGGTTATACCAACCTGTGAGCCCAATGTAATGATCAAATAGGCTGAACATTCCGTAGTCAAATTAGTTACAAGAACAGAACTTGTACAATTGATATGAAACTGGGTTTGAGTCCCACTGTGGAACGAGCGACGGTCCTTTGTTAATAGACTGTATAAATCGGGGTGCCATATGAGCAAAATTCTCGAGAGGGAAACAACATACTTTCGAAATGAAAATAATTAGATTTATTTATGTATTTTGCAGTACCTTGTCCCTCCGGATATATCATTTTTCCTTAACTTTTTATGAGATCTGTGTAAAATACGTACCAACACCAACCAGGTATGATGTTGCTGTGTCAAGATGTAGAGAAGATGGCGGAGATCTCATAAAAATCGAGTAAGAAAAAAATACAAAATTTTTAAAGATCATTTAGGTAAAAGTATAAAATCAAAAATATATTGTAGATGATATTTGAAAGGAGCTTATAAATGCTTTTAATTACTTTATTTTATCTATTTTTCTTATCACTATAAATACAATCCTAAACGGTTTATGTCTCTCAATGAAAGTGGGGGATATTTATTTCGGTCTGGTTGCCCGTCCCTCTGTCTGTGTGTCTAGCTTTTGTTCTGTCCATAGCGCTTTCATTTTAACGCGATATCTCGAGAAGGGTTTGAGATATTCAATGAAATTTTACAAAATAACTCCACTTAGCCCTCTCTGATGTTGAGAAAATCAAAGAAAACTACAATTAATTTTGAGGTAAAAAAAAATTCAAAGGTCAAAGTCATTAATTCGAAATTTTTGTTTGTTTCAACACTTTCGTTTCAGTGCAACATCTTTAGCCTTTGATCTTTTGCAATTATATTTTACACTCTATGGGGTAAGGAAAATCCCTATTTATTTCGAGGTCAAATGTTAAAGTCGTAATTTCATACTTTGTACGTGCACAACTTTCTTCAAGAAGCTTTTGAGGTTTTGATATTAAATTTTATGCAGTAATTCTAGCCCCTCTTAAAGTTAACCCCAAGTCAGCAAATACTCCTCCTTTTCCCTTAAGTGGATGATAGAGATACAGATTCTCTGAATGAGTTTTTTTTTTACTTGGATAAAATTTATTCAATTACTCTCATTATGTTTATTCTACTACATCAATATAAAGTTGACACTAAATTGTCAAGGTTGTATAATAAAATAAATAATGAAAGGAATAAATGAGATGTGTATGAACGTTTAAGCAATTGGATAAAAGACATATATTGATTCATTGAAAAATGTTAACTTAATATATCTCTGAGAAATGTTTAAAATCAATTTATGATTTTCATGCTTCAAAGTGCAATGCAATGTGCGGATTTTCTAAGCTTTCGAGCTTCATTAACAAATCACGAAAATTTTGTCAGGTGCATTTTTTTTTAGAATTTCTAACAAATGTTAAGAGGTCATTTATTTGATCAATTTCATAAATAGTAACAGTGGATTAAAAATATATTAATCGAAGTGTGATTAATTTTACTATATCTCTTTGGGCAAGTTTCATTCAAATCTTCTTTCGATATTCTGCGTCGCAAGTGTATGTTATTTTACTTTTAGGATCCTTTGCATCTTTGAATATTATCCAGGTATGGGTACAAGGAGTCGAGGAGAACAACCAATGGAAATTCCACGATGGAACCCCTATTCCAAACGTATGTCCTATTAGTGAAAGTAATGGCGCTAGTGAGATTCATCTAAGATCGCACAGTCAATATAACTTTGACTGCATAGACGACTCATCGTCCAACTCACATCATTATATGTGTGAAATTGTTCGTTTGTTTTGATAAGCCGAGTGGTATAAGCACAGGATGTTCTTCATTGTGATTATAAAGTTAAGTGTGTCAAATGTCGTTAAAGTGAATATTTCATATTGTTTCATTTTGATAATTTCAGTTTAAGACTTTAATTCTAACCTAGAAAATTGTTTTAATATAAAACAAAATTCTAATACGTTACATTTAGCATAATGTCGTTTAAAGATTTATGTTGGATAGTCACTTCACATCATATTCACCCTTTTCTCGTTGTACTTTCATGCTCCTCAGGTACATGAAGAACATTTTTCTGTGAATTTAAAATAAAATGTTCAACATCTACATGTATCTCAATTAGAGAGTAAGATTTTTTTTTTTAATAATTAACGCTTGTGACAAGTTCAAAATGCACTTAAGTTCTTCATAATATTATAATACGAGTCATCGCATTGGACATTTTGCTACATGTTTAATATTATAAGATACTTTTTTTCACTTTAAACAATGAATATGCATGTATAGTTTGCGAAGATTATGGGTTACTTGCAGGGCCAAATATTTTCCAGACAGACAATGTTTCGACGACAAACACCAAGTTTTCTATATATTTAGAATAAATATGTCAAGAGGCTAAAAGCAGTAGGTGTAATAAACATTGCCTTGTTTTTTATTCAAGGAAACAGGATGTTATTATAGAAAACAGTTAATCGTAAACACAATTGTTCTCTCATTAATTTTATCAAATTTTTATCATAAGCTACTATGCGAGCTCTAAAGACCTAAAAATAAACAAAGATTCTGGCCACAATAGGTTGACCTTTCAACCTGAACGATTCCCAGAATATGCGATTCATTAGAATGCGGTTGTTTACTTGTTTATCGGAAGATGTATTTAGTTAGGAGGAAGAAGCAACCAATAGACTGGAGTGACCAGAGTTCAGGTATTTGGATAAATTTAGCTACGGAAAACAATATTTCAAGATTATGCAAAAGATAGGAAATTATTTTAAAAGTGCATTAAGAGATTTAAGAAGTACTCAAAGTTAGAGTTATAGTAATTAAAACTCAAATTAAAATTTTGAGTAATTAATTGCAAATTTTGAAGGAGTTACAAATATAGAGATGAAAATCCACAAACGTTAACCTTGTATGTAATGAACGCCCGGGATAGACAGGATTTCAGATGAAAGCTGAATCTTGACTGCCTTGGTTGCATTTCATACAGGTGAGATAATTTTCTAGACTTGCACGGTTTTTGCTAAAATATTAAAATTTTCACATGGCTTAATTTATTTACAAGTTAGAATTTTTTTATATTTGAACTAATAATGTTTACTAGTATATTGTAAGAAATTATTTATTGTAATCATAACGATTACAGTTAGATTGTTTAATTTGATAAAAAGTGGAAAGCTGGATTTTGTCTCTTTCTGGTTGCATTTATACAGGTTGGGTAATTAACATCGCCACTCCCCATAATCTGTAATGCGCTGGACGTGCAGAAAGAGAATAAATAAATCCGTGGGAGATAAGATGCAAACTGGGACATTTAGAATCTGATGAACTTTGTCTGGTCAGGACCAGGGAATCGGAGGAAGGTTTTTCCTGGCCCTTAAAACCTCTCACATGCGGAAAAGCGAAGAACGATCCGGAAGTTTACAACCAGATCCAGTAACCAGACAAAATTATAAAAAAGTCAAAAATAATTCACAAAACAAACAAAATCCCAAAAAGGAACATTAAATTTTTATGAAATTACTATCAAATATTTAAAAAATAACAAAATATAAATATCAATGAAAGGAAATGAATTGGTCCGGAAGCAAAAATAATTATCCTTGGGAATCCAATTAATGGACGTTAAGCAAGCCATTGTCAATATCAATATCCATGCTCGTCAAGTCCTTGATCATTCATATACTCTCTCTTCTACCTTCGCCAACGCATCCCAATGAAATGTGTATTATGCATTAAAATGAATCGAAAAACATAAAAAAATCAAAAATTTTATTACTTATAGTTTAATCTCGGACAATGTCAGTATGTAGTAATACTCTGCTATCACCTACATATTGCGTTAATTTGTTTCCAAATTGAGCTTTCAGAGACATGTTGGACGGAGATTCATTATTTATACAATGTTTGCAATTCAGTTTCATTTTAATGTTTAATTTGGTTACATTTTCAAATTTAATGATGCAATGATGAATTAATTTTGAAACTACTGAAAAATGACATATATAATCGTTGGCTAGATTTTAAGAAGGTGCAAATGAATTCCATACAAAGACGTTTGCATCTTTTCAATTTTACCCAAAGCATAGAACTATTTCGATCATACATTGTATTATTGTATGTGTATACAGCAAATGTTGATGAAGGCAAAACATTTTCCCTACTTATAAAACTTTATACTATTTAGAAGATTCCCTAATATTAAATGCGTTATAAAGTGAAATTTGGAGATTACGAAGGGTAATGAAGCTCAAAAGCAATATGAATTCCTGTCAATGTAGATTTGCTTTCAGTGGAATCAATGGATTAAAAGGCCGGCTTATTTAACAAGTTTGTTGATTAGGCAACCATTTTTAAAACACAAACAATGCCGTTTGTGAGATGTTTGGGAATTATTTTTGAAACTTCTTAGAGAAAGAGATCATTATGAAAAAGGCCAAAGTTTCGTTTTAAAAAAAAATGTTATGAGTGAGGAGTCGATGTTCCACAAATTTTTATTATGATTTCTTGTACATATAAGATAAACTTTCCTATGAAAAAAATATTCAGACTCATTAAAAAAAATACAAGAACAATATACAAAGTCAACTATGTTTATACGCGTTTAACACAGAATGCCTAAAACATGCACATACGAACAAAAACATTTATAAATCAGGACACTCACTTGACATATTTTTGTCGCTTCCGGATTCTAAACTTCTTTTTAAAATTACACTTCCAACACATATTTGTTTTCATTAACTATGCAGTCAGAGAAGGCATCAATTCAAAGTCAACCTGTGTGCAGTTTAACAATTTTTCAACGACTTTCGGGTGTTTGAACAAGTGTCTTGTGTCACAAGAGTCAATTTACATGTTTAGCCATAACAAAATCTTTAAAACTTTGTATGTGCTGCAGCGATTTTTCCAAAGAAAAACTTGGTTTCATTTCACTTTTGGAATTCAAACTTATACTTTCAGTTCACTTTTTAAAGCTGAAAATTTTCAAAATCCATTTTCAGTATTTAAAAGTTTAACATTGCAGACAAAGCGGCTACCATTCGTATATAGGATTCTAATTTAAATGGAATTTATTAAGTATAAGCTACAAGTTTGGGCATTTCACACGATAGAATTAGTAAAACATTGTAAGATAAATTAAACGTCAATACCTGGCAAGTAAGTTTAAAACTTTGTTTAATAAAAGTTTTCACATCTTTTTCCTCTAGAAAGGAAATCGTTCCTTGAAAGGTTATTTGTTTCTCAAATAGTAATTTAGATATCTTTTATGAAACCTCCCAGCCTATATTAGAAGCGTTATATTTATTATCTGAAACCTTACTGTACTTTTTCTTTGATGTGTAATAAAATTTAAATGATATTGTAAGCTTCTTTCTTTGGAAATTTACTACTTTTCTTTTCTCAGCACAATTTTTTTTTATAAATCCAATAATGAACAAGAGAAGTATATCATTGTTTTTTTAATCTTGCTAATTTCTTTCACAAAAAAACTTCTGTTTTAGTAGGGTTACAGACACTGGGTTACGAAATGCCGATAGAAGACTATCGTATATAACATACAGATCCTGTCGAATTTCTTGCAGAAATTATATTTTTTTTTCCCCTAGCTTGGCTCTCTTAGTGAAAATAAATAATATTTTTCCGAATCTATGTCATGTCCGAAAATGCAATGTCAAGGTCATCAATCCAATCGTGAACAGAAATGTCATTTCTTGATTTTGTCGTGCAGAAAATATCTTTTTTCCTTGGTTCTGGGATAAAAGACTGTTTCTCAATAATAGTTTGTGAATGAAAGTTAATTTACGCTTTTTGTAGTTCCATTTCCTGTTCACGAACACAGTGTTGCAATTCTGCATTTCTCATGATTTAGACAATGATAAATGTAGCAATGATTTGAACAGTACTCACAGTTTAATTCTCTACATCAATAATAATATTGGTCCTCTTACAAACGCACATGAAAAGTACTCACTATCAAATGTCTTTGTCACTATAATAGCGTCGAACATTTCAATGGCTTTTATCGCGGAATATAACTTCGAATGAAATAAACCGACCTGTATTGTTTGCTTTCAATTTAAATTAGCAGATGATATTTAATTTTTTCTCGCAGCGCAATGATGAAACCAAAAACTGAACGAAATTATAAAAATCCAAATGGCAGTACCCATTTATTTATTGAGGTATAAAGGAAAAGACATTGACTCATAACAAATTTAAAGAATACATAGACAAGATACAATTTACATGTAGTTTCATAAACATAAACTATAAGTTACCGTTTATGCAGCATACATAAAGAAGATAGAAAAAATGTTCTGTAGCAAAAATGAACTTTTAACTTATATATTTCTTAATATATGTTTCTTTATGTCTTGAATATTTCTTTATAACGCGGCTAAGATAAGGCTGTCGGTAAAATATCAAACGGTTCAAGCTGTAGTAACTTCTCTAAACTACCTAGATATGACGTCAAGTCATTGCATACTTGAGCTTACATGACGGGGAAAGTGTCATAATTTTTACACATGGCATGTAGATATTTTTTTCCGGGGGGGGGGTTGTTGTTGTTTAATTCAAGTGCTGGGATTGTTTTTATACCCCATATTTGAAATATAGATATCCCTTTTCCTTTTGCTTGTCCAATATGCACATATTCAAACAAAAACGGAAAAAATAATCTATGAAATGCTCCCCTCACACGTTCGTAAACAGAGTTTGAATTTATCAATCGTGTTAATATTTGACTGGCACAAATGAAAGACAAGGATAAATTGAAGATATTTGCGTGAATCTAAAAGAGAAGAGACACATGGCGGAGGCCCAAAGACAACTCTCAGAGGGACGTTTCTATAAGAAACTGGAATCCTGACCCTACTAAATAATTCTCCTCCGCCTTTACCAAAACTCTTGACGACATGTTTGAGAAAAATGAGATTGGTATCAACGTCTATGAAACGCTAAATCCTATTGACGTAGACCGGGAAAATTTTATCTGCTTTCTAA
>NW_026925904.1:0-10558 GCF_032062105.1 Saccostrea cuccullata
GTTCGATTTTAATCCGACTAAAAGTTTTCAAAAATTCTCGACTATCGTCTCCATCATTTAGAGGCATGATTTTGACACTGATCCAAGCGATTTGATGATCAAGGCTCATTTCCATTGTTTACTTTATTTATTTCCCGTAGATTGATGGTTACATCAATGTTTTCTTGTTATAAACAGTAATCCGTTTACTTTATGTACATGTGTAATGCTGCTCAGTCAATATTATCGAGACAAGTCATTCTCGTATTTATACATGGATTTTTTTAATGTGCAGTAGTACAGCTTTTCCTTTTTTCCTTAAATAAGGTTTCTATTACTACTATTAAAAAAATAATGTATTTTTTTTCACATTCAAAAATGATAATTCGCTTTTTCTAATCAACTTATTTCAATAATAATACTATATTTCCTGTTTCAAAAACCCTTTGGTTAATACGTTATAAGTATATATTTTTGGATATGTAACATAAAATATAAACTTCATTAAAATATTTTCGAACGATCTTTTACCCGTTTTCTAATCAATGAAAGACATTTTCTTAACTAATTACATAAAAAAAGAAGATATTTTCAAAATTGCATACATGTATATTCTGGGGCCCCTTTTACAAAAGAACTTGCGACTAAGACCAAAATTCATTTCTGCCTATACATTGCCTATACATTGCACCTTTATTATTAATTCTAGGTTTAATGGACTTTCGACGGAATGTATTAAGGTATTTCTCCAATACATGTAGCATTTTTCAGAAAGAATCAATTTAGGAAGAATCGAATTTTTAAAATTAATCATTTAAATTAAGTTATTTAGCATTTTGTTTAGATTAACAACTTGGAAATTCAAGGGAAAACAAGCTAATTCAAAGAATCGGTGTCCCTTACTAAGAAGAAGAAGAGTATGCGCGTATCTAGGGGGTCGAAAGGGGGCAAGACATTTAAAGAAGGACAGACGTGTCATAGGAAGTAAAATCTACAAGGCTTCTTGAGGTATTGAATATACATCGATGACTTTACGATATTGCCCTTTGACCTCAAAATAAATAAGCCATATGAAGTTATGGTACATATTTTTAATGCAAAAGCTTAAAAAGTTCACTAGATATTGCGCAGGAACAAAGAATTCAAACAGAGAAATTATGAATTTATAATCTTGACCTTTGGACCTCTATATTGCTATGGTCTCTCTTAAGCCAAAAGGGAGCTGCTGTGTAACATATCTTTATTCTCTTTCTTTATTTCTTTAATATCAAATTCTCGAAAGTTTCTCGAGATATCGCGGGGAAATGGATGTGACATAGATAGACATTAATATAGACGGACAGGAAGGGGCCGACCAAAATCAAAAACCCCCACCTTGTGAAAGCGGGGGACGCAGAATAATTGTGAGATTAAACATCTTACCTCGAACATTTGCCCAGTATTCCCACCGCCCTTCGTCTGAGGTGTTGCTTGTTAAACTCAGAATTTTGTCACTCAGATGAAGTGTCAAAAGATTACAGAATGTAAAATTTCCGCTGTACAAAAGACTCACGCATTTAGGTAAATGTCTTAAGCACATGTAAAAACACATCGACTGATTGATTCCTTCTACAGTTGTAATACATAATTCTGTTTTGTTTGGTGTTTTATGGTCAAATGAAGAATTGCGCTTAAAAATTTGTTCCTTGTGTAAAGGTCCAGTTGCACAAGCTTTCCCGACACAAAGAACGGTAATCGCAAAAAGAAAGGACTTTATCTTTTTCCGTGACTGCAAACCATTTCTAATTATCGAAAGGTATCCTAACCAGATTGCTCCAAAAACCAAATCTTTTTAAAGAGTCGCTTCTAAACCAAATGTTTGATCTAACATTTCCGAAGATATAGATCTAATGAAATGGATTTAATTAAATCATCTTAATATTGTCCCTGCATTGAGGATACATAGAGCAATTTTCAATAACATGACGTTTGTTTTCTTTGAAAAAAAATTGTTTAATTGGATTCCTTTATCGCATATCTATACAATAAAATATTTGTTTTCTATTAATCATTGCTGAAGAATAAGAAAACACATAACGAGCCAATTAACTAACTACTCATGCATGAGTATTTACAAATGAAACTAAACATACATTAACGGCTGTCAATTATTCGGACTAAAAAATAAACCATGACAAAAAAAGACCCTAATGACCCTCTTCATAGATTTTTGAGAACATAATTAGAAGATCAAAAAAATTGAGACATAGCAAACAGCAATTATTAAAACCCATCAAGACCGCATTTAGCCGGGGGAAAATATGTAAACATTAACTTTAACATTCATATTAGTTGTTAAACACCATAATTGATTGAGTCGCATTCAAAATTAAATTTTCTTTGGTAGTTTTTATTTCATTAAAAGCTTCAATACTGCAAATTATTTTACAAACAACGTTTTACCGTTCTTGTAAAGTGTTTAAGGTTTCATCAAAGGTCAACATGTCCAAAAATTTATTTTTACAGTACCTCTAATACAATGTTAGGTCTAAAGTTAAAAATTTTACAGTTAATATATCATTGTTTAAGAGATAGAAAGTATCACTTGAAAACAAATGTTCAAAAAAAAATTTTTATTAGAAAAATATATCAAAAAATTAGCATATTTTAAAAAAGGCACCAATCCTGTTTAATTTGTACCTTTGGTGACAACCACCATTGAAAAAAAATTGAGCCAACCCCCGAGCTCGTTGCAAAGCAACAAGTATTAAAGTCCCTTGGAGCTGTAGACAGAAATATAATTTAGCTTTGGGTCAAGGTCATTGCACTTTCTTATGTGAACAACCTCCTTTCACCGCATGAACCTCCAGTGAATCTCAATTACAATGTTATGCTTCAATTAAACCCTTTTTTTCTCTGCCAGCGACCTTGATTTATCAGAAAGACCTGTGATCAAGGACATGACACAACCTCCAATCATAAGTAATTTTTGTTTAAGTAAGAGGCGCCAAAAAAATTCATTTACTCATTCATAGCGTTGAAAAAAAATTGTTTTTGTCAGTGACCTTGATCTTGAAGGAATAGCCTTGAGTCTGTGTCAATTTTTTTCTTCAATTTCTTTATTGCAAAAGACATACGTCTTATGGTTTTTAAGGAAATAATTAAGGAATGACTCTAATTTAATTTTAAAATATTTAAAAACTTTGGATGTAAAATTGTGTTGCTTTTGATGAGTTTAAATTTACCGCGCAATAATACAACCGTAGTAACGGAACTGATTTGAGGCGGGGGGAGGTAATAACTGATATATAGATCTAGCAGCCATGATGTTTGTTTACATGAGGTAAGATCGAGTAACTAGTTGAATTTAAAGGTACATTTACTAAATCTGGAATTTTTTGTGGTTTCCCGAGGACTGGAAATGAGGGGAATGCTTGGATAAGATGATTAAGCTGATCGTAAAGGGGGGGGTGGTGTGTCCCCATACCAAACCAGATTATACAAAATAATTTGCGTTCCTTTTTTGGAAATCAACCAATAGAGGCAGAATACAAACCAAATTAAATTATTCGGAAATGGACGGTCAGTCCTTGTAAATCCCTATGGAACATGCACATATATACATACTAACTCATATTAACAGTCTTTACAGTTCATATGGAGAAGGACATGAGATTAATGCAAAGTACGTGTAAAAAGCAGTTATAGTCATATCAACAATATAAAAGTAACATATCTGCAAATGGCACACTATGACATGATTAAATCATTTCTAAGCGAGAGGGCTTTATAAATAAACTTCCCTAAATTACATAATTCTTTTACATTATTCACACTTAGCAACTGTATTAATTTGTACATAGATGGCCTATACCAATAATATTTTTTCAAAAACTTTGATCGTAATGTTGAATAAATTGGGCATTCAAGAAAAAATGATATTCATCTTCAATTTCTGTAGTACATTTTTTACAGAATCTTTTGTCACTTGTTACATTTTTATGTCTACCCGTTTCAATAAACAGATTATGCGAGGACAACCTTATTTTAGAAATACATTTTTTGAAACCCCTTTTGGTATCGTTTTTTTAATAATGTTGCAAAAAAGTTGTCAATTAAATGCTTATAAATATAACATTTTGATTCTGTTTGCATTTTACTATATAGGGTTTGATAAAGTGATCTTTAATTTTACAATATCGGCAGACGATACGACTATTCAGATTCCTTTGGTCGCTCCACTATCCCCAAGGCACAAACAATGTAATTGCTCCTTGATAATTTTCCCAACTTTGATAATTTTGCTTATCATTTTCACAACTACAATAAGACCAATCATAGGCAGCTCTTAATATACAATTTTCAGACTGTAATAATTTAAACCAGAATTTAAACATTCAAAAATACAATAAAAAAAGGGTAGACGTCCTCAAAGACGTCTCAAAGTAAACATGGACGTGTTCGTGTTTTACGGACACCGAGGACATATCGTATAAAATCAAGATGGACCTTTTCACTGTCCTGGCCTTTGTAACCCCCCAGACTTCACAGCCATAGTTTAAGATACTGCACACATAGGTATCAAAAATAAAAACAAAATACAATGATTTAGATAAAGCTGCTTCATTGTTGATTTGAGAGCAAACAGAGCTTTGTGACCTTGTGTTGCTAATTGTTTTTAGAAATGAAGAATTTACAGTTATAGTTAAACACAATGCCTAAATAAACAAATTGGTCCACATTTCTATATTTTCACCATTATAAGTCCATTTTGCATTTGCGCGGATTTTCTCGCCATTTCTAAAAACAACAACTTTACTTTTTGATACATTTACATTAGACCCCACACGTACGTATAAACATGTAGATTCTCCAAATGATGTATTACATTATATTGTATCTATTTATTCATGTATCGATTGTATTATTTTTTTTTCTTTTTTCATGACATATTGTATTATATAAGGAGAGGAAATTATAAGTTATTTTAAAAATTTTTAAACCTTTTGATTGATATCAATAAACTACGTTCAAAACAAACGTACGTATATAACTCTAGTGTATTTAACATGCTTTGTAATTCATCTATTGATTCTAAAACAATCCCTGTCATCTGCTACATTAAAAGATAAAGGCTTAATAGCTGCAAATCAGTGGGCTTTTCCGCTTTATGAATTCATTTTCAAGATCACTAACATATAATACAAACAACATGGGCGATTAAACTCCCCCTTGTAAAAGACCAACATTACTTTTAAAAAAAATTAGATATACGATCAGAGGATTTTACACAGCTTCTAATTCTAGAATAATGGAACGAATAATTGTTAGTAGTTTCCCTTGTATAATAATATTTAGTTTTCTATATAACTTTTCTCTAATGAGGAGTCAAAAGCCTTCTTATAATCAACAAAACAACAATGAAGCCGTTTCTTAGTTTGAAGTGTTTTTGATACAAGACAATGTAGCGCAAATATTGCTTCTGTAGTACCTAACATAGGTTGAAAACCAAACTGTGCATCTGTAATAAACTTTAATGATGCCCCTAGTATAAGCCTTCTATTCAGTATTGAGTGAAAAATTTTTTAAAAACAGCTAATAAGACTTATACCTCGATAAATTTTGGGGGGTCGGGGTTGCCTTCTTAAAAACAGGCACAATAATAGCATCAGACCATTCTGTTGGAAAATAACCAGAGTTAATATACATTTAAAAAAAATATGTAAATATGATAAAAATATGTCCTTGAATTCTATAAAGTATTCATTCAAAATATGATCAAGGCAATGAGATTTTTCCGTTTAAGACAATCTATAGCATCCGATATTTCTTTTTCAGTGATTTCAGTATCTAATTCATCAAACACGATATTTCCTGTGTCCAATCCGTTATCCATATTGGTAGAAAATGTGATAAATTTTGAAATGCCTTTGGGAAAAGTTCCAAATCAATTGATGTATGTTCTTGTTTTCTTTTTTGAAAATGTTTATAAAATATTTTTGGGTTATCTTTCCGGAGATGATCCAATAAATCGCTTTCTTTATAAATACTGGCGCCTAAGTTTTGCTTCTGAATGCTTGAAACTTTTTTTAGCTTCGGTTAAATTCAAATGGTTTTCTCTGTTTTTCGTATTATTAAAACGGGGGAGTGTGAGCGATATATCCTATACTTTTCTTTGAGCTCTACGTTAAACCAAGGTTTGTCTGGTAATTTCAGAGCTTTTTCCACCTGGATTATGAACCGGTTTTGAACGCCTTTTGTTAACTTCAAAATAAGGTCGCATAAGGTCAGTCAAACGTGTTGTAAACAAATCGATCGATACATCTATACTAGACTGGGACTCCGACGGGGGGTTTTGTAAACATGACACAAGATCTTCAAAATTCTCAATTAAAGCCCTAGCTTGGGAAAACAAATTCTGGTTACGAGGAATTCCGAAATTTGGTTTTCACTCTCACTATGCACAATCGAGTTACATATAATATTTTTTGATTTCAATTAAGCTGAAGAGGCGCATGATCTGAATACATGTTAAAGTTTGCAACAATAAACTGATCAATTTGTTGAAATACATCAGGGGTAGTTATTACATAATCTACAACACTCATGCCCCTTGGGCCAACAAATGAATAATCTTTGTCCATACCCAATTTATGACGCCCATTCAAAATTCTCAGCCCACTACTTTTACAAAGTGATAATAATTTGTTACCCAAATCATTAACAACAACATCAGGGTTTGTTCTACTTTGAAATGGTATCTACGCCATTAAATAAAACTTCACTTAATTTTCTCAAAACATCATTATGTAATATAATTTTTTAAATATTTGCGCCTGCTGTTCTTGCATTAGTGTCACCAATCAATATAACTTTCCCAAAATTCAAAATTCAACAATTTGGTTTTCGAGATCACTAAATATATCGCAATCATAAATTTGGGAGAAATTAAAACTGCTTGGTGGTATATACACACAGGCCATATACATAGCTTCAGTGCTTTGTAATATACATTTATCAAGCTTAAGCCATATGATAGTGTCATACATATATTTAAGAAAAGATACATATTGCTTAATATTTTTTACGAATTAAAATAATACAACCTCCACCTTGCTTAGATTTCGAAAATTTTCTAGGAAAAACAAAACTATAAAATCCTTCCACCTCAAAGAAATCCTTTTTGATAGTATTCTATTAAAAGATGATGTCATATGAGAGGATAAAACAACGAAAATTTTTATGTTATTTATCATAATTACTGTCCATTATAGCTTATGACCCTCAGTACTGCGCGTCTGTTATTCTGCAAGGCTCTCTGAATAACCGGGGAAAAATGCTTTTCGCCTATCCACAACTTCACCCGGAAACTGCTCTTTTTCCAAAGCCTGTATCTTTCAATTTGGATGCACACATCCTAATCCTCTCCTGTTCCTTAAAGCTGGAGAATTTCACAACAATAGGCCGCACTGTTTGATTGCTGAATTTCCCAATCATGAGCACGCTAGTGTATTTCCAACTCCAGATATATTCAACTTGGTTTCACAAAAGTCATTTATGAGCCTTTCACAATTCCCTCTTCTATTACCACGGTATTCGGCAAGGCCAAAAAACAAAAATTGTTCTATGCTTCACTCTGAAGGTCAAGAATTTTGTCATTGAGATCTGTGACCTGTTTCCTTAATTGCTCATTAATTACCTTTGTCTTCTACCTCTTGCTCAGTCCATGGACACAGCACCACCGATTCTAGGTCATCGTTTATTTTGTCAATTCGCGATAATTTTTTATCAATATCTCCAATTCTCCTAAACAACTGATCAACCCACGCAGGTCTCGAACTAAAATTAGTACTAGTAGCAGTGTTCGAATAGCTGGCGGAGGATCCATGGATTGCACATTGGTTACATTGTTTACATTATTTACCTTCGACAACACACCTGCCCGGGTTTCCGGGCACTTAAGTGAGTGAACAATATTATTTTTTCAAATACAGACAACTGTTTCAGATTTTTTGAGCTGCGACAATCTTAAAAAACATTCAGAGACATTGAATAGCAAAAAAACGCATGGGCCATAATGCTTGCCTGCCTACATTAGTCCTTTTTTTTTAGCCCCCGCTTGAAAACGGGAGGGTATTTATTAATCGGGGTTTCCGTCCATCTGTTTGTTACGCTTTAGGTATATCCATCTCTTATCCACAACTCTTACACCACTGAACAAATTTTCATGGAATCTGTATCACATTTGCCGTCGTGCACCTTCTATCCTTTTTCCCACACATCTTTTTGGGGTTTTCCCCTTGCAAAACATGGAAATCCATTATTTATATTAGAGGCGGTTGATCATTTATATAATTCACTGCTCACAGTCTTCAAATTTGTAATATATTTTCCTTGGCACCTTTACCCATGTGGTGTAATGAAAATTTCAGTTTCGTAGGAATGATATCAATGTTGATAAAATGTGGATTTTAACACAGCATCCTTTTAAGAGCTAACAGGTTTGTTATATAAAACTTCTCTGTGAATATAAATGTATTTCAATTACACGAACATTATACATGGAGTACGTCAGAACTTAATCATTTTTAATATTGTGAAGAAAAAAGCAATACAAAGTTAAAAACAAATATTTAATGACCAAACATAAAAACAGTGGTATATGTGAGAGTCTGTGTGCGTACAAATTATCTGGTATATAAATGAGGTTTTCCTTTTATTAAAAACAAAAATACTTCCTTTTGTTGTTTTTAATCGCGATTTTACGAAAACATCTGTGTCCGTTTTTGGTTTTAACATTTATATCAGAGTACTAGATTTACCGCTTTTGGCAGGTGATACTGCTGATTTAGTAATAAATACGCATGTTTCCTAACGGTTTTATGCATTAATGAATTTATTTAAACCACGAAAATGTTCATGAAAAGTTTGAATAAATTCTGTGAACCGGTGAAAAAGAAATTGCTAAATATCCGGTACCGTCGGGCATCGGGAAGACTAGATTTAACGCTTGCCGTCAGTATGTAGAATTGTCGTTCGTATCTCTTTCAGTGTATGACGCTACACTACAAATGAGTTCCATTACGAAAAACTTTTGAGGTTCTTTATGATTTAACTTTGAACGAAATCTAATATTCAAAATAAGATTACTTTAAACATTGCATTTACTTACATTTCCATAGGCGTAGTCACAGGGGGGGAGCGGGGGCAAAGCCCCCCCCCAAAACTGGGGGGAAGAGTATGTCTGTGCCCCCCCACTTTTTTCAATGAAGAACAGAATCACAGCATATTTTCCCCAACATTTTCTTTAATATAGGAAATGTTCATTGAAGGGATAGTTGCCCCCACTGTTTGACCCTAGTATAGTAATATCGAAGAATTTTGGAAAAAAAATTGGAATTGAATACTTGCCTTGAAAAAATTGGCCACTACCCCCCCCCCCCTACGAATAGGGTTTTCCCCACTTTTAAGTTTTGGGAACTTACAATTTTCTTTTTCTTTTTTTTTCTTTTTTTTTTTTTTGCTTTAAAAATTTCTGGAGTTGAGCCCCCTTTAGTTTTGACTACGCCTCTGATTTCAAATTATGAAATGAATCAAACAGAGAAATTACCTTGAATTATTTGTGGCGGATGATGTGCAAAGGGCGTACCTCCTTTCGGCTCTATATAATCAACACAAATTACTGCGCATGTTAAATGCGTGATGACCATGGGAGATTGAACATAGTTCAACTCCCAAAAATATAGAAAGCAACACAAAGTCTCAAATCTAAGCACCAAGGAACCCCACTGTAATCTTTGTTTTGATCTACGTAAACTTTGCGAGGTCGATACAAAAAATTATCAGCAACATTGTAATATTTCTGGGTGGTTCTATTGTAAAACAAACCGTACAAGAAAAACAAACCGAGATGTGATACGTTTACCTTTAATTTAATTTCCATACCTTAATGCGTCTAGCACTAAATGAAAAACCTTAGTACATCCCTCTACAGAAATATTCCCTGAGTCATTTTAATGCTACAACTATGTAGTTCTTTTCACAATGTTTTCTATGTTATTAATATGTGCAATAGGATTATAATTTTTTCTCTTAAACTATTTGTATCATTTAAGTATTTCAATCTAATAGCAACTGATGAAAAAGGTTAAATAGGACATATCTCAGTGAAAATTTTGTCCTAAAGCAAGATTTACTAAGGCAAACCTAGAGAAGTAATATTTCATATATTTTATAGTTATCGGTCGAGATTGTGACATATAGGTGCATTTAGTAAACGGACTTCAATACAAGGTAAAATTACAGATAAGGGAGTAAAGAATACTTAAGAACTGTGTTGTTCTTAATTTGACACCAATAGAACGGTCTTAGGAACGGTGTTGTGCTTAATTTGACACAACTTTAGTAGATACATGAAGTCCATTGTCTTGTCTTTGTTATGGTTCGTTGTCCTTCTTGGCAGTTGTACAGGACAGTGTTTCTCTGCTCACCAGTTAACACCGCCACCCCCAGGCTCTACAGGTAATAGCAAGTGGAATGTAAGTACAGTAAAGCTTGATTATAACGGAGTTACTGGGACCTGAGAAATCATTTTATTATA
>NW_026925905.1:0-10340 GCF_032062105.1 Saccostrea cuccullata
GATACATATCGACAACGTATTGTCAATTAACAATGGTCATTTCCATTCCTTACGTCGTCACGATATATCCTGGTGTACTTGAGATAAAAGAAAGTAACACATCTGTTTGATACTTGGATATTTTACTTGAAAAAGACGTTAATGGTAATCTAACAACCAAGCCATATGATAAACGTGATGGCTTTAACTTTTCTACATCACCTGCATACGGAGTATATATATCTCAGTTGATTTGATACGCAAGAGAATGTTCTGCATACGACCATTTTCTAAAACCAGGTACATTTACTGGAACCTGCAATGTATCTTTGTTTGTGAGGATTCTTATGAAGTTTCGGAATCCAGTATATATTGGGTAGTTCAAATTCATTTTGGCTTTGTGGAATATTAAAAATATTCAAAAGTGACATGATTTTGAAAAATTTCTTCCTTAGAAAGGAAAGTATGAGTATAAGTAGGATTACCACTTGTAGAATTAAATCCAAGTTCTGCTAGAGTACAATTTATATAATGAGCCTTACAAACGAAGACAATGTTGTTACTTGCTAGAAAGGTTTTCTAACGGATAATGCACATATTGAATATAAATGCCTTTTATTTTTACAAACAAAAGTTATGGCCAATTTTTATGTCTTAAATTTTTAAAAGTAGATCAAACTTCAAAGTCAACGTCACAGGGTAAAATTTGCATATAGAAAGGCCTTGTTAAAAGGAATACACAGATTTAATATAAAAACCATACATCTATAATGTCATGACTAAGTTAAAGTTTTTAAAAGCATGTGAAACGTCATGGTATAGGTCAGAAAGTCAAAAATCATAGTGTATTTAGAAAGGTCATACTCCACTTATTTAGTTCTTTCAAATAACATGAAGATCAATGACCTTGTGACCTTGACTGTGACCTATATGCTAGAAATAGCTTTGGTTTTACCTTCACTATTCACTTCAACATTTTGGCCATGATAGATAGAGACTTCTTCATATTTGTCTGGCGTACTCCACTTATCAAGTTCTCAAGTTCTTTAAAAAATAGCGTCTCCATATGAGTGAAAAATTCTCGAGAGGGACGTTAAACAATATACAATCAAACAATCTTTCAAAAATAAATGCTAATAAAAATAGCTTTCTTTAATCCGCCGGGCGCATTGTGTTTCAAAAAAACACATTATTTTAGATTTATGCAGCACGACTTTAAAATTGAGAAAATTACATTAGTTAAAAAAATTCACATCCTCTTGGGTAAGTAATTTTAGACTAGAACATTGGAAAACTATGAAACTGACATGAATTTTTTCACCTAATCTGCCGTTGGTCTTCAGTTTTTTTTACATTGACCTTGGCTCAAGGTAATGGCATGCGTTTAGCTCAATTAATATTTGAATTTTCAACTTCCATAAACTCTCTTAATTTTTGTTTATTTACAATATTTCTATAAAAAATAAAAACAATTTCAAGCTTGTAATTTGTATCATTCTGACTTTGATTGAAGCAAGTAAAAAAAAAAATATTGTAAATAATATCATGTATAACTCCCCACCCATACCATTAATATTCCTCACACACAATAAGCCAAAACAGTATCACTACACCAAAACGTCTGCATCAGTTCCCAAACAATGCAGTCTTAAATACAATTAAGTTTCGAATAAAGATATTACTCTCACAGGATTTTTCATTTTTGAAGTAAGCATTATTTTAATGCACGCCCATTTGAATTTTGATAAGTCGGTGCGTAGAAAAACAGGTAGACATAAGAAACTCTATATAATACTGTTTATACCTTGAAAAGAAAACAAAAAATCTAGGCTGTCCAGTCTCTTGCAGAATGCACTTGAACTTCTACATGCTTTCACGACCTATTTGCTCCTGTTTTGGTTAACTGATCTTACGTTTTCTTGATTCATCTTCTATGGTAAATTCATTGAGTAAAAATTAATGAAAATAATTATTTTTCCTAGAAAATTATCAAAAGGAAAATTCATTTCATTCATACACAGATATGTTCAAGTGTGTAGTCATCTTACCAGTAGTGAATATTTGCTTGAGTATCAAATAATTCGTTTTGAATATTATAAAAAAAACATCGTGAGTGTTTGAAAAAAAAAATCATTATTAGCTCGTTATAACTCAGAGATAAATATTTTACATGTATGTAGTTTTATGAAATTATGTTTTAGCACTAATTCATATATAAGTGAAAATATAGTGTACACTGTTTGCTATTTGAAAAGTTTATTATACACAAAAACTGAACTATAGATTATACAGTTCTTCACAGATAAATGAAAGAATCTATAAAAACAAACTTAACTTTTGGATATATATGATAAATTTAAAGTTCATATGATATTAACCTTTCGAGTAAAATTATGACATAAAAACAAACATGCTGTTTTCCTATTTTTTGCTCATAAACATAGCAGGACCGTATTTTGCTGATAAATAGAACACTAATTTAGGAAACTTAGTTACTTTATGCTTGTGCCCACTCAATAAAAAACGTTTGATGACATTTTTTTAGAAACAAGTCTACTCTAGTTTAATATTTTGTAATATATGGCTAAGAACACATATCTGTAAAATATGTGCCTTGTGCTAATAAAAAATTGAAAAATAGGTTAGACAATATGAAAAACTAAAAGAAGTAGAAAGAAGTAGGTTCACAAACACAATAAAGTAGCCCTGTCCATATACCAATTTATACCATATACCAATTAAAAGTCCCAAGGTCCCACTTTGAACATCAAAATAAAAAAGAAACTAAGCGCTTTCATTTCCTATAAAAGATTTTCATCTGAGAGTACAAGTGTAGAAATACAGGCTTTGTTCAACTGCAATGTACTTTGACTTTGAAGAAAATGAGTGAATTTTAGCATTTTCTACTAATGATACAAATATAAGCCCACCCTGAGATCAATTATGTAAAATATATTTTATGTAAATGTTTTTAGGAATTAGAATAATCCGAAACAGTTCTTTATTTATATATTTAACATTTTAGATCAGAGGTTGGGGTGGGCTATGCAAAATATTCTAAACAGCTTTCATTTTTGGCCATTTTAAAAGTAATTTTCTCGATTTGGAGGAAATGACGCAATTTATGACGTCACAATACATAGACTAGAGAGAAAATTACATTGCAAAAGCTCAAAGGGTTCTTGAGATATCGCACGGTAACGATAGTGTTATAACAGACAGAATTCGCGAATTTATGTCCTTGATCTTTGACCTTTTGACCTCCAAATCAATAGAGTTCGTCTGTAGTCCATAGAGAGTTGCTATGCAAATTTTCACTGCAAAAGCTCAAAGGGTTCTTGAGATATCGTGTGGAAACGAAAGCGTTACAGACAGACAGAAAAGACGGACGGACAGACAGACCCAAATTAATATCCACCACTTTTCAAGCCGGGGACAAAAAAAGGTCCGGTAGAATAGGATCACCATGTCTACAACCCCTTTCAGGGCAGAAATATTGAGACACAACCCATTTTGAATAAATTGAGATTTTATATTATTATAAAAACATTTTATCTCTAATTGACAGACCAGATATAAAGAAGCGAAGTGTTTGATATATGAAGTTTCATGCAATGGATCAAACGCTTTTATAAAAGTCGATACACATTGCAGTATTTGTTTCTATTTGACGAGACATTTCTCGGTAGTGAAAACGTTTCCCTACAACAATTTATTTTATTTATGGACATGATTGATAATCAACAAGCTAATTCAGAGAATTTGTGTCCCCCGCTTAGGGAAAAAGTAAACCATGCGCATGGGGGTGGCGGGTGGTGATGGGGGTCCGGATCCCCTTGACTGAATTTGTAGAATTATTAGATGTATACTGAAGCAAATAAAATATGCAAGTATGGATATAAAGGTTTGTTTGATTATTCTTTATTATGTGTGTAGAATATTCTTTTTATTTGGAATATTTATCACACTGTAATGATGATTTTATGAGTTTGTACAAGCCAGACCTCATAAATTTTTCATTTCACATGCTGAATACTATCATTTAGTAAAAAAAAGGTATTTCGAAAAAAAAAATTGGATTTTCTGGGATGCGAACCCTGGCCCTCTCATATGTGAAGCGAGAGACACACCACTAGACCACGGAGCCGCTTCAATGATGCGAAAATTATATACAAACATTTAGTCAAATCCATGTATATATTCACGTTCGATATATTGTAAAAATTTTACACAATGCATGGTGTCTAATTTAACCTTTATTAAACAGTTCTAATAGATGTAATAAGAATATAAAGTCCGCCGAGAACCTGTTTTATACGTAATAACTCTCCTTCATGCCCCTGTGCTAAAAATAGCGACATGTAATACAATAAATACTAATAAAACAAATGGGGCGGGACACCTTGAGAGGAGTGAGAGAGGTCCTAGGGACTTTTGGTATAAAAATTCATTGCAAAAGCTCAAAATCTTCTTGAAATATCACCCGAAAACGATAGTGTTACACACAAACAGAATGTATACATTGATGACCTTGACCTTTGAACTTTTGACATTGAAATCAATAGGGTTCTTCTTTAGTCCATAATAATAATAATAATAATAATAATAATAATAATAATAATAATAATAATAATAATAATGATAATAATAATAATAATAATAATACTTTATTTAGAGAAGGTAACCCGATTAGTGTGAGCACTAGTCTTCCTTGGGTCCTTCTTTAAAACACATATACAATGCATATATACAATAAACAGAATTAGAATTATGAGACAATAAAAATCAAGTGTATGTTACAAAGTAATAAAACATCAACATTTCAGTATATAGAGAGAGAAGAACAAAAAATCATATAGAATCATTGCGTTTCATCAGCAGAAAATTTTTAACATTTCTTTTAAATATTGCCGTGATTCAGATGTGTACGCACCAATTTTAACACTTTGAGTTCGATCATATAAGTATGATTGAAACCATTTAATTGATTTTGGATCGAAGTGATAGCATTTAAGTTTTCTAATGAGTATATCATGATTAACAAGATCAAATGCTTTGGTAAAATCCAGATAAGTAATGCCAATAAAATTCCCTTGATCTATTGCATGCAGCCAATTATCAGTTAGTTTTGTGAGAGCTGTCTGACATGAGTGAAGATCTCGAAATCCAGATTGTGCTTTAATTAATAAATCAAAGTGAGAAGTAAAGATACGTATGTTTTCTGCTACATGCTTCTCTAAAACTTTCGATATAGTTGGTAAAATTGAGATTGGGCGATAGTTTCCTGGGTCTGATTCATCTCCCTTTTTAAACAGGGGAGATACTTTTGCGACCTTTAACTGTGAAGGAAAAGATCCCTTGATAATGCTAGAATTTATAAGGTGTGTTAGAGGTTTGGATATTATACTAGCTGAAAGTTTAAGCAATTTAGGTCCAAGAAAGTCTATACCAGGTTTACATCAAGTCTTTTTAACATTT
The DNA here is from genome assembly GCF_032062105.1 of Saccostrea cuccullata. NCBI lineage: Eukaryota > Metazoa > Mollusca > Bivalvia > Ostreida > Ostreidae > Saccostrea > Saccostrea cuccullata. The sequence continues at coordinate 5,458 of NW_026925905.1, forward strand.
CAAATACTTTTTGTTCGTTAATCAAAGGAATTTCAAAAAAGTCTTGATCTCCAAGTTTCCCCATAGGGAGTTGTTATGCAAAATTTCATTGCAAAAGCTCAAAGAGTTCTTGAGATATCGTGTGGAAAGGAAAGCGTTACAGACAGACAGACAGATAGACGGACGGACGGACAGACAGACCCAAATTAATATCCCCCACTTTTCAAGCGGGGGACCAAAAAAATTTGTCAACGTTATCAATAAGCGAGGCACAATTGTTAGAGCGTTTGCTTTAGTTTTGTGAATGTGAATACCGAGAAGGATCGATTAATTGTTTATCGCCCAGTCGGCAATATTTCATCCATATTTCAGCGGGTCGGTTCTTCGAATGAAGCTTTATAAAACCGAGGTCCCATGTCGCAGTAAATGCTGGCATTGAAAAGATCCCTCAATTTTCAATTGCCACGTGTTTACGAAGGGCTTTCAATATTTTTTGTCCCTTATGGTTTTCAGTATAAATTATATCTCTCGATTAAGAATTTGGACAATCATGAATGAATATATCCTTTACTGAGTTTGTGTCAAAATTTGGAACAAGTCTGTGCATTCTAAAACACACACTTGTAATTGAAGCTGACCAAACCAAATACACTGGGCATCCATTATGGGTAAAACACGAAGTGTGGAGTCACTTGAAATAAGAAGGTATATTCTTGCTCGTTGTGTCATGGGTATAGAACGAAATGAAATATATGAAAACGTTGTTTGGATATATTGTGGATCTTTTCTTTCAAGAAAGACAGTTTACAGATGGATAAGCAAGTTTAAGAGTGGTAAATCAGATGTTTCAGACGACAAAAATTCAAGAAGACCCCCAAGAGCAGTAACCAAAAGTAATGTTTCCAAAATCCGTGATATTCTTAAGAAAGATGCGCGACTTACAGTCAAGGAAATAGCAAGATGTGTAGGAATTTCAACGGGTAGTGTTTTTTTTTCATTTTCAAATCTAAATGAAAAAACCCAAAAATTTGAAACTTGAATCCACTTTTTCCAGCCAGAAAGAAAAGTTAAAAACCAGGTCAGGGTTGGAAAGAATATGGAGAGGATAAACATTGCAAAAAGAAGCAAAACATCAAGGAAAACTTTATATGCAATATGTTTCAACTCAATTGGTTTGGTAGTTCAATGTACAGTTCCTCTGGGCAGAAGTGTCACTGGAAACATGTATTCTTCAAGAAGACTCCCGAGACTTTATAAAAAAGTACAAAAAAAGACGACCAAATACCGGTTTGAGAGACATTAAACTTCTTTAAGACTATGCTCCTGCCCATAAAGCAAAAGTAACTCGAGATTATCTACAGCGTCACAAAGTTATCGAGCTTCCGCATCTTGCATATTCACCTGATCTTGCTCCTTGTGACTGTTCTTATTTCCAAACCTTAAAGAAGTCTCTGTGAATTGCGTTTTGAATCGCAATCAGCGTTGGCATCAGCTATTTTCAGTATTGAAGGGGTATATACAGGAAAACACTTGCAAAAAAGTTTTTTGAACTGGATTTTACGACTTCAACTCTGGATTAAATACTAGGGAGATTACACTAAAATATTAAAATAAATTAAAATGTTGAACGCTCCTCGTAAATCAACACATTTTCAACCGGCAAGTGGTAGTGCTTCTATATGATTAAAAAATTCGCATCTTCTCATTTTTTACCATATTTAGAAATTATCCAAGTTTGAAGAAAATTCAACTTTGACGTGACAACAATCTATTACTTTTTTACCATTTAATAAAACTCTATTGTCTTTGATTTGATCGAAGAAATGCAAGACTACAATACGTATATTCTCTTATTTAAAATGTAAACTTCATCAGCATTTCACAGTTGCATATCATTTAACATTTGTTTTATTTTGTCAAGAAATTTCTTGAAGTTGCATTTGATATATATATTCATATTTTGTATTTTTCTTATTATAACGAATGCATTTGAAGGACAAGACTCAAGTCTGTCAGAAATCAAGGAATGAATACTTTTCAGATCGCACACTACAAGGTACATGTAACAAAAATTCAAAGTGTCAGCAAACAACTGTACAACACAGAAAAGGAGCTTGAGTAATCTTATAGAAACCTATGGTGTTACGGAATAAATGACTTGTCTGTTTGCTTAATAATTTAAGGTCAATGGCAACGCAGGGTTTCCGGAGAAAAAAGATTTATACATAGGTTTTTTCACTTATGAAAACAGTCATTGAGAGTGATCTACCGTATGAAATTCTCTAGGCGGTGAAAACAAATAAAGCATATGTTACAGATTGATAGTATCAAAATTATTCAATCGAACTTCAGCTCCGTTATCTAAACATATTGCTATTCATTTAAAACAATTCACGTCGTAATGCAAAGCAGTTCAATTTATTAATTTGTGCATTGCATATGTATCATGTGCTTAAGTTGTTCTCTAATTAATACTTCGAATAATTTCGTTATGAAACTATGTAAGATAAATTAACATTTTTTTTAAAAAAATTGAATTATTCTTGGAACGGGATAATTTGATTTATCTATATAGATATATACAAATGGATGACTGAGATTGATAATAAAGCAAAACGAATTAACAATATTTAAAACTTACTAGTATTAAGTAACCAAACCCATGTTTTACTCAATCAACAGATAGGCTTGATTATTCATTGCAGTTTTTTTTTTCTAGATAAAGCAAAATAGTTTCTTCGACTATATATCTAAAAACAAATGCAAAAGAATGCATTTTCAATTCAAGAGTTTGAGGAGAATCTTCTTTTTCGATGTTTGCTGTGGATGAGCTTACCCCGCGGCCGATGGAAATAAACCCGTCTAATATACTGATTTTAGACCATTTATTACTTTCATGTACGAGGAAAAATTCCTTTGTAATTAAAACTTTTTTCAAAGCCTTCTCAAAACAATCATGATTTGGGGTTTAAAAGCCACATGCCAACAAAAGTGGTCAAATGTATCCCGGACTACCCCAGCGAAGTAAATATGATTCAGTGAGCATGCAGAAATGACAGTAGTAGCGTTTATTTCTCATTAGGCAATATGAAGGGATATATCTTTTCAAAGAGCAAGAGGTTCATTGGCCACATCGCTGACCTGAGTAACTGTGGACATACTATTCTCTACGAGATTCTTCCTTTGTAATACCTATTGTGACCCCGCCCTACCATAATTTGGAGAATGTAAAATCTACCTACACTAACCCAGAATGCTTCCACATAAGTTTCAGCTTTTCTGGTCCAGTGGTTCTTTAGAAGAAGATTGTCCTACATATTTCAATGTTAAACTTGGATTCCCTGTTGTGCCCCTCTATCTCAGGAGGTCATGAATTTAACAATGCAGAATCTGCAAGTAGTATAAGGCGCCCCGCTAGGTACTGGATTCTGATTGGCTGAGAGAAAATCACGTGATTTGATTGGTTGAGGGGAAAGGGGGGTCAACTGAGTGCAGTTCTAACCCTAACCCCCTAGCCCCCTAACCCTAACCCTAACCCTAACCCTAACCCCCTAACCCTAACTAACCCTAACTATCCCTATCCTCTTAGCCCTAACTAACCCTAACCCTAACCCCCTAACTAACCCTAACCCCCTAACCCTAACCCTAACTAACCCTAACCCCCTATCCCTATCCCTAACCCCTAACCCTAACCCCCTTAGCCCTCTAACCCTATCCCCTAACCTATCCCCTAAATACGGAGTTGTTTACACTGTGTTTACATTGGTACGTTGGTACTACGTTTTGTTTATGGACACAGGTAAATGCGCCGTGTGCAAAACATTACAAGAATGTGATTATGACGTCACGCTTCACAGTCTAGCTTCATTTTTTGAAAACCTCATTACCAAGAAACAAAAGTGAAACTAACCCTATTTTCCCTTAACCCTATCCCCTAACCCTAACTATCCCTAATTTCCCCTTAGGCCTCTATCCCTAACCCCTTTTAACCCTAACCTATCCTATCCCTTAAATACAGGGGGGCCCGCTTACACTGTGTTTACATTATACACTACGCTGCTACTACGATTCATAACGCTGCTACTACGATTTTGGCAACGAGTCAAGAATGTCATTATGTGGTTTATATACCTTTACTGTAAGGGCCCTGTGCATCAATACGTTTTACCTGCGTTTTCTTATATACCTGTTTGCATCCTCTATAAAGTGCCGTGTGCAAAACATTAGGGCCGTGTGCAAAAAATACCTGGGCTTTATATACCTGTTTGCATCACCTATAAAGTGCCGTGTGCAAAAAACTTACCTATACATTGTGACGCCAGCCTAACCGGTTTGAACTGAATTTTTTACTGAAAGACAATAACAAATAACACACAATACAAAAACATGTGTGTTTATGTCTGTCAAGTTATAACACCAGGTCACTTTTTAAAAAAAACTTAGAGTTTCTTTTTAAATTTTTTAAACTTTTTTTAAAATTAACTTATAAATTTTTTAACTTTTAACTTTTTTAAAATAACTTTAAATTTTTTTTTTCTTATTAATTTTTTTTTTTGGTAAACTCCCCTTACAGTTTTTAAGAAATAAAATAAAAAAATCAAGTAATACTACATCAGTGTTATGTTATTGTATGACTTTATCTTTTATACAGTCGGGTTCGGGGTTTCGGGCAGCCATGATGAATCTCCGCAAGATTTTACCCCAGTGATAGCTATTCCAGTTTACGCCATTTTGATCTTAAAATAGTAACAACCGGAAAGCACACGGTAGCCATTACTGCAGGCGATTTTGTGGAAGGATATTGGATCCTATAGTTAAATCGTGGTAAGTACTATTGATGGACATTGATGTTGATGACAGTGATGTGTAAGGTATTTTTCTGTTTGGATATAGATTGTGCTTTG
>NW_026925906.1:0-10436 GCF_032062105.1 Saccostrea cuccullata
GCAATCAGTTTTCAAATCTCAAATCATATTTACCTAAAATTTAAATGTTAAATTGCAATTTCTAAGGTAATATCTGAAAGTTTCAATCTCCAAGGTAATATTTTTAAGTTTCAATCTCCAAGGTAATATTTTTAAGTTTCAATCTCTAAGGTAAAATCTTAAAGTTTCAATCTCTAAGAGTATCAAATTGACCTCAGTGATTCATGTTTCTCCTCCAAGATATTTCTACATTAACACATCTCCAGAGTTTTCAAAATATAATCATAAACATCAATTTGTCCAAAATTCATAAATGACTGTCAAAATTTTACTTCTTTGCAGTTTAAATTCATATGACTCTTGAAGTAATATTACCAATAAACAGACAAAACAATTAAAAACAGTGCAGGGTTGCGTTTTGAATTTTAACAGACCCCAAATACATGATAGCACTATACCCTTTGTGTATGAAAATGATATATCAATTACAGCTGAAATGAACCTTATATGTATGTCATCTGAGAGAAAAACAAACAAACACCGAATAGGGGCCTACATCATGTAACGTTACATGTACATGTACTCCGAAAAGTGTTATGTAAATTATGTACCGTGAAACATATTTTCTCGCTATATCATTCTTTACTATTGACAAGTTTTGTCTAATGAAAAGGAAATTTTAGATCTTTGTCATTTGCAGTAAAAAATGAGGCCTTTATTTCGCGGCAAATGTCAACAAACCAAACAGTAAATAACTAAGTGTCGAATAAATCTGCGTACTCGTATAACTATGTTATAAACAAAGTAATTATAGTGAAAGCAAACGAGAAATATCTTATCTGCTAATATATAAACTGAAACACAATATTTACCATTTTGAAAACTTCTTTCAGTCTTGTTATTGTTTTCTTTTCGCTTTGATGCACTTGGTCACTTTAATCTTCTCAACCCACGCTATCTGCAAGTAGTTCGGACGCCTTCACACATATCCATACGCCTGCGCGCACTCGATAGCTGCTCTGTATTTAATTCTGATTAAAATTTAATTCAAACATTATGTTCAAATTAAATATAACTCGAAAAATACCCCAACTTACTATCTGCGTGTCAATCGAAGTTACTGTTATTGATTTTTTAAAGAACTATATCTTTGAAGCGCATGGTGTTAACAATACGTCAAACTCCGGATACATTCGCCTATTCTCGGGCTATTCCGTAGGTAGACCGGATGTAAACAGTGGAAGAATAAACTATCATCACCTACATTATTTTTTTTATATTTGAAAAGGTGAAATTAATAAATAGGAAGAAAAAAAATAAAAATACAGATATTCAATTCAAATATTTACTCATATTTCTCATTTGTATGTATATAATGATCAGAGCAATCTTGCACTCTTTCTTACGCGTAGATTTAATTCATGTGTTATCACCACCGTTTCCTGTTTCTGGACAGTAAACTAATAGACGGGGTCACGTGACCCCGTCTAAAAATCACAAGTACATCTGATTTAACATTTATACTAAGGAGGTTTTAAAAAACAATTCACAGCAGAGATTTGGGTAACAATTTCCTCTCTTGTGTGCGGATGAGTATGATTACTTCAAATTGTGCTGAATAAATACATGTACTGATCTATTACAAATGTATCATGTTAACCAGAACTGCCAGTCTGGACATCTTTGTTGTGTCATTCAAGGAGTAACTGTTTTAACTGTTATTTAGCCCTAAAACTTTCAGAACTTTGATTATAATTGCAATTATGCAGAAAAAGACAATTCTTCGTTCAAGAGTGATTTTTTTCATGAAATGTTTTCAAATGAGTTCAAAGTTATTGATCACTGCATCAAGGTATGATTTTCTGCACATCCTGATAAAAATGTTTTTCTTAAGGGAAAAGATTGATTTGGTAACTAAATAAAGCTACCTCAGATAAGTAAATAAAGTTAAGTAGGTAATTCAAGCTAAGTAGCTACATCTTGTGAGTGAACCAGACCTGAACAAATAAAATGTATGCAAAAATGTCATTTTCATAACCTTCAATATTGCTAAATAATATTTCAAGACTCTCACATAATCTGAGGTTTGTATCAGAATTTTGTTGTTATGAACAAACAGCAGATAGTATGCAGGTATGGCCTGTTGATGTTAGCATGTCCTTTTCGAGATCATTTTTAACAAACAACAATCATAAAACAACCTTGTGTACATGTATAAACAATTACTTACTTTGGAGAGGTATGTTGTTTTGACGAGTAATTCTAAACAAAGTCAACGAGCACCAATAAAGTCGGACTGCCAAAATCCGAGAACGGCGAGAAATCAGTGCCAACGTGGAACGGACTCACAACCGGAAAATGACAGTAGCAAAATAAAACGCTGTTAAAAAACGGATTCAGTTCCGGAAATGAATCGTTCGCAGAATAGTTGATTTTTTTTAAAAAAATTATGTTCGATGATGAAACCGTTAGGTTGTGCATAGATTTATTATTTTTATAATTATAATTCCACAAATTTATAACCTCTCAAATAGGATATGACAAAATAGAAACACTTTTTTACTTAGTAGACTTCTCATGCATCGGAATCGAGATTCCGACGATGAAGTGACGAAAATATGACGTCACATACAAAGGTCAACAAGCAATAAATCTGTGACACGGAGATCTCACAAATCTTTTAACATATTTTATCAAGTAAGTTGTTTCCATGTTTAAACCACTATGTTGCTTAATTTGCACCACATAGGATGATTGCATTTTTTTTCATGTGGACACTTAGTCAACAATATATGTAGATTTCAACCCGAATTTCCTCCATCAGTATGCGTTGTTTATAGAGCTAGCTATAATTTATTTCAAAATTTGTCTGGAAAAATGATCAAGATAGTCAGAAACGCATCATAATTAAGATGCAGATAAAAGTGGAACGAAATATCGTAAGCGAGATCCACTTAATTTAATTATTTGTACAGATAAAAAATTTTCAGGGGCATTTACTACTTAAAGGGGTTTTCGAAGCCTTTTGTGCAGAAAAAATTGAAGAGACTAGAATTAAAAAAAGTTGAAGCGAAATGAGTAAGTGCAGATTTATGCCTCTACGGTCTGCAGAACAATTACAGAAGTCTTCGAGGACTTTCCACATTTTATTATTTCAATTTCAATAATTTTTCATGTATTCAATCTATAGTGGGCCCTATATGTTTTACAGTGTGACCGTTGTGGCGAGCACAGATTTGTATTTATAAAAAAAAACCTATTAACAGGTTACATTGGTACTGCCTATCCTCAATTCATTAAAGAAAGAAAGAAAATAAAAATTAAGAAAACACAACTAAAAGTTATAACTAGAAACAGGGTTGAGATTCCAAATTTCTTGGAGGTTTCTGACAAATCTGAAATACCCGAGCAGTTTGAGTGATGAAAGTATGACATCAAATCATCGATCCTGTTGACTTAATATTAGGATGCAAACGACAATTTTGTGGTATAGTGATTGCATATATAAAATCATTTTTCTTAATTTTTTTTTTCAAGTAAGTTATTGTTATGTACATAAGCAACCATGTTGCACTTTTGTTCAAGTAAGTTGTTGCTCTTTATAAGTATCCATGTTGCTAAGCAATGCAAAGGATTATCGGGAGTTTGAAATTCTTTCACCTGGACTCATAAAAATGTTTTGGAACAATGTGCAGGTTGCAACCCACATTTCCTCCATTCGTACATGTAGTCTATTAAGCTGCTTTGTAAAAGAAAGAAAAATTGCTTGAAAAAATTGAAAATGAAAAAATCAAAATGACCTTGACCTTTTGTCCTTGAAAAATTTTTAAATTTAAAGGTCAAGGGACACATTGCAATTGACCCCAGTCTTCTAAGACTGATAGTTTTAAAGTAATGAGGTTTAATAGTAAGCACAAAGATGTTAAAGGGCAGTATTAATCTTACATTAGATGTCATCAGATCCTTTCACACTGATAAATTGCATTGTGTCTGAAGACCCTGAACACATTAGTGAAGGTTTCGACTTTCGAGTCTCTGACAGTTTAGTTGTCGGTTTCAGAGAAGTAGCGAGAACAAGGTTTATTATACAAGGGTCAATAACTTTCAAAAGAGTCAATCTTAAGGGCCGGGACAAGAATGAAACCTTTGAAATAGTTATAAGAGTACATATTAATGATGCAAAGGCAGAAAGTATATATTGAAAGACAAAAGAGATATAAAGATAGCTTAATTTTTCATATTTTGAATGACCTTGACCTTTGACCTTGCATACATTTTATGGCCAAAGGTCAATAAATCTTACGCAGTTGGTCTTGTGTCTTTACACTTCTCATTTTGAAACTTTTTAGTTTTTTGTAAAATTTGAAAACTTTCAGGGGCAATAACCCATTAAAGGGGTCAACAAATACTTTCGCAATGAATCATTGGAGTGTCTACTAAATTCGTTGAAGACATTAGTGAAGGTTTTGAGTCTCTACAGTTTACGGTTTCAGAGGAGTAGCGATAACAAGGTTTATTATACAAGGGTCAATAACTTTCAAAAGGGTCAATCTTAAAGGCCGGGACAAGAATGAAAACTTTGAAATAGTTATAAGAGTACATATTAATGATGCAAAGACAGAAAGTATATATTGAAAGACAAAAGAGATATAAAAATAGCTTAATTTCTCATATTTTGAATGACCTTGACCTTTGATCTTGCATACATTTTATGGTCAAAGGTCAATGAATCTTATGCAGTTGGTCCCATGTCGAGCTATGACTTGTCGTTTTGAAATTTTTTAATTATTTGTAAAATTCAAAAACTTCCAGGGGCAATTACTCATTGAACGGGTCAATAAATACTTTCGCAACAAATCATTGGAGTGTCTACTAAATTAGTGAAAGACAATAGTGAAGGTTTCATTTCTCTACGGTTTATGATTTCGCAGGAGTAGAGATAACAATGTTTATCGCACAAGGGGCAATAACTTTTTAGAGGGTCAATGTTAGGGGACAAGAATGAAATCTTTGAAATTGTTTTACAAGTACATATCAATGATGTAAAGACATAAAGTATATCTTGAAAGACAAAAGAAATATAAAAAATGCTTAATTTCTCAGTTATGGAATGACCTTGACCATTGACCTTTGCATAAATTTCAAGATCAAAGGTCAATGAATCTTATGCAGTTGGTCCCTTGTCTCTAGGACTTATCGTTTTGAAAAATATTTAATTAATATGTGTAAAATTCAAAAAGTTTCAGGGGGAATTACTCATTGAACAGTTCAACGAATACTTTCGCAATGATTCATTGGAGTGTCTACTAAATTAGTCGAAGACAATAGTGAAGGTTTCATTTCTCTACGGTTTATGATTTTGCATGAGTAGCGATAACAATGTTTTTCGCACAAGGGGCAATAACTTTTTAGAGGGTCAATGTTAGGGGACAAGAATAAAATCTTTGAAATTGTTTTACAAGTACATATTAATGATGCATAAACATTAAGTATATGATGAAAGACAAAAGAGATACAAAAAGAGCTAAATTTCTCATATTTGAAATGACCTTGACCTTTGACCTTTACACGAATTTTAAGGTCAAAGGTCAATGAATTTATGCAGTTGGTCCCATGTCTCTACAACTTTTCGTTTTGAAAATATTTGATTATTTGTAATATTCAAAAAGTTTCAGGGGCAATTACTCATTGAACGAGTCAACGAATACTTTCGCAATGATTCAATGGAGTGTCTACTAAATTAGTCGAAGACAATAGTGAAGGTTTCATTTCTCTATGGTTTATGGTTTCGGAGGAGTAGCGATAACAAGCTTTTTTGCGAAAGGGGCAATAACTTTTTAGAGGGTCAATGTTAGGGAACAAGAATGAAATCTTTGAAATTGTTTTAGAAGTACATATTAATGATGCATAGACATTAAGAATATGGTGAAAGACAAAAGAGATACAAAAAGAGCTAAATTTCTCATATTTGAAATGACCTTGACCTTTGACCTTTACATGAATTTTAAGGTCAAAGATTAATGAATCTAATGCAGTTGGTGCCATGTCTCTAGGACTTTTCATTTTGAAAATATTTAATTATTTGAAAAATTCAAAAAGTTTCAGGGGCAATTACTCATTGAACGGGTCAACGAATACTTTCGCAATAAATCATTGGAGTGTCTACTAAATTAGTCGAAGACAATAGTGAAGGTTTCATTTCTCTACGGTTTATTGTTTCGGAGGAGTAGCGATAACAAGCTTTCTTGCGAAAGGGGTAATAACTCCTAAAGGGATCAAAGTTCATATACGCAGGGTCAACTGCGAAAATCTTTTATGAAGTACATTCTTATGGACTAAAAATCTTTTCGATAAATCTTGAAAGTCAAAATCACACGGCGGAAAAATAATAAAAAATAACTAGGAGACTTATTGTTCACAGAACACTAAGAGGTCTTTCCACCTTCTTTGAACTCTGTTTTATATATGACTCCTAAAAATTAAATTCCATGAAAAGAAATCAAAACTCTCTTAAAGTATAGAAAAAATGAAAATTAAAAAAAAAAAGAATGACCTTGACCTTTGACCTTGAAAAAATATTCAAGGTCAAAGGTCAAGGGTCACAATGCAATTGACCCCATGCTTCTACCACTTATAGTTTTCAAGTAATAAGGTTTAATAGTAAGTACAAAGAAGTTAAAGGGCAATAACTCATATAAGGGGTCATCAGATTCTTTTGCACTTATACAATGAAGTTAGGTCTAAAGACCCTTAAGACATTAGTGAAGGTTTGGTGTCTGTAAGGTCTACAGTTTCGGAGGAGTAGCGATAACAAGGTTTTTTGCACAAGGGGCAATAACTTTTAAAAGGTTTAATCTTAGGGGACAAGAATGAAATCTTTGGAACAGATTTAAGAGTACATATTAATGATGCATAGACATTAAGTATATGTTTAAAGACAAAAGAGATATAAAAAGAGCTTTATTTCTCAGTTTTTGAATGACCTTGACCTTTGACCTTTCAATGAATTTCAAGACCAAAGGTCAATAAATCTTATGCAGTTGGTCCCATGTCTCTATGTTTTCTCGTTTTGAAAATTTTAAATTATTTGTAAAATTCAAAAACTTCCAGGGACAATAACTCATTGAAGGGGTCAATGAATACTTTCGCAATGAATCAATGAAGTGTCTACTAAATTAGTCAAAGACATTAGTGAAGGTTTCATTTTTCTACGGTTTACGGTTTCGGAGGAGTAGCGATAACAAGATTTTTTGCGAAAGGGGTAATAACTCCGAAAGGGGTCATAGTTCATATACGCAGGGTGAACTGGTAAAATCTTTTACGGAGTACATTCTTATGAACTTAAAATCTTTTCGATAAATCTTGAAACTCAAAATCACACGGCGGAAAAATAATAAAAAATAAAAAAAAAAACAGAAGAAAATCAATAGGTCTTTCCACAGAAAGGTGGAAAGACCTAATAAAAAAAAGAAACAGAAGAAAATCAATAGGTCTTTCCACAGAAAGGTGGAAAGACCTAATAAGAAAAAGGAAAAAAAGAAACAGAAGGAAATCAATAGGTCTTTCCACAGAAAGGTGGAAAGACCTAATTATTATGACCACTCAGGGTTGTTTAAGGGGTTGCGGAGGGCCTGTACAAGGTGGTCCAATTCCGAGTGTTTAAAAAGTATTTGTTTTTTTCCAGTTTCATAAAAGAAAATTCCCAAAAGAGAATCGAAACAAACAAATATGCTTAAAAAATGTCCAAATATGTATATTTAAAATGTCGTTAAAAAAGAAATCTAAAAGGCATTCTCCAAAAACTGATGGACTGAATGTAAAATAAGTCAATGAAATATCTTTGCAAATTAAAAGAACAGCTTTTAATTGAATTTACTTAGAAAAATGTTAATAATGATATTTTCCCGATATAAAATATGTTGCTTTTTTCCCAGATGGAAAGGCACGGGCGCTTGTTTTTAAGTTCTAGAAAAAAGTTTTTAAAAAACTCATGTCTTTGAATAGGAATCATAGAATGCAAAATTTTTCAGAAAAAGTATAACATACCCCCTTTCGTCAAAACAAGTTTCACCTGCTTCTTCAACTCTTTCATCGATTTTTCCGTGGTGTGAACAAAACTTTTTATTTCGCGCTTCATACTTTCAAGATCAAAAGCAGAGGAGACTTGGCCTGTTAAATATTTTTGTAACATTTCTTTACAGTCGTTTGGTTCTGCCACTGCTTTTGATGCGTAGAGTAAGAGTATGCTGATAAAAGGAGACATAATCTTTCAGAAAAACAACTACGGTATGAAAAACAAGTTGATTTCGAACTAATGTATATATGAGCATGCACAAAGGCTTTCTTTCTTCTTTAATTATATAAATACTGTGATGTATTTTGCATGTAAACGTATTGTACAGGTACAGTAACATATCTTATGTATTAACATAATTATATTACATGTTACATGTATTATATATTAACTTGAAACCTGATATATACATCACACACTTGGAATAAAATCACGACATTTTGAAATTAAATGGAAATGCATCCTTTTGTAGATTTTGTCATTTTTATGATGGGAATTTTGATACTGTATGTATCAAAATTACAAAATCTTTTAAAACTTTTATATTGAAAATTCGGTAGGGGAAAACGTTTGCTGTACCCTCCTTTACGACTTGATTCATGCTTTGTAATTGCTGGAATACAATCGTAACGGTTGCACTTTCAGCGTATTACAAAAAACATACTTTACATAACCACCAATAAGATGTTTTTAACTTTCCAAATCCAATTCCAAATTTATCTATGAATTTGATGTATAGAGATATACTTTAGTAAAAATAATTAGTTTCAAATATCAATGCATATATTATTTACTATACATAACCATATCCCAGACTACATGAACATTTCGCTAGCACTTTTAAAGGACTTAATTTTTTAATTGTTTTACTTTGTGAGGTTGTCTTTATATTATTTTGCATTCATCAAAAAAAATTATTTAAAAACTTAAAAACCTCACTACTTCGGCGTTTGGCCATAAGGCAAAATTGAGCATTAATATATAATCTGCATGGTGTACCTCTACATGTATAAAAAGCAAAACTATTTCGGCTTAATATAGTAAATAAAAGAATGCGTTAAGATTTAAAAAATTTATATAAATATTCTATTCGTTGAATAACTTATGACTATTGCAAGATTGTTTTGCAAATCTTGGACAAGTCGGAGTGTGGTTGAGCGGCCATTGATGCCAAAGCACCGGAGAACTATCAGAAGATATGATAAACATATACTGTTTTACATTATTTGAAAGACATGGACATGTCAGCTGACATAGCTGTTGTATACTCTTTAACCACGATTGGTAACCGCGTCAACTTCAAATCCATACACAAGCGGTGCAAAGTCAGCTTTGAAAAGTTGATTTGTGGACAAGCAGGCCATCATGGTGGTTCTTCACGACTTCAGGACATTTTAAATTCAGTTTCGTTGTGCAAAATGATACGCATAAAATATGTTTTACGATGCAAAAGGAGAAAGAAAATATTTATCCTTTTAAATAAAAAAAAATAGGTTAATATTGCAAACTGAATTTTTTCAGTTATTTTCTGATCATAACAAGGGGCACTAGGCAGGTGTAACTGGTCGGCAGGGCTCATCCCTCATGACACTTTATCCCACCTCTGATGTTTTAGAGGTCTGTGTTTGCTCTGCTCCTGTTTTGTCTTGCTTGAATGGACTTTTAAAAAGAGTATTGTTTATGGCATGTCAAACGTTGCTATATTCGATAATCTTGTGATGTATATTCAAAATCTTGTGATGTATGTTCGAAATCTTGTGATGTATATTCAAAATCTTGTGATGTATGTTCAAAAACTTGTGATGTATATTCGAAATCTTGTGATGTATATTCTATAATCTTGTGATGTATGTTCAATATCTTGTGATGTATATTCGAAATCTTGTGATGTATATTCTATAATCTTGTGATGTATATTCTACAATCTTGTGATGTATATTCAATATCTTGTGATGTATATTCGAAATCTTGTGATGTGTGTTCTACAATTTAGTGATGCGTGCAATAATATTGCATGACGCAACAGAAAAGTAAGGACAGTTTTCATTGGTTAGAAATAACGAAAGTAGCTGAAGCGATTGTTGTCGGGGTGAGAAAAAACACATCAGTTTGTTTATTACAGCACTTATTACGAGATGCACGAGTGTCGACCCTGGTGACATGATGGAGATATTTCGGCCTGCTAGGGAAAAAACTCAGTAGACGTAGATATATTGACAAAATTTGTACAGTTGTAGGTACTTGTAACGATATGTCACGATGCTGCATTACAGTATTTATACACCTGTACATGCTAAAAAGTTAAATCTCGTAGTAATCAATATAGCAGAAGAATAATGAAGAGTATATACTATAAAAACTGTGCAATTTGTAGCAAGGTTAA
>NW_026925907.1:0-10675 GCF_032062105.1 Saccostrea cuccullata
CTACATGGAAACCACCGGGGCATGTTTCCACGGTTTCCTATCTTGGGAAACTTACGGGAAACCACAGGTTGATTGTTTCCATGTCGGGAATCTATGTGGAAACCACCGGGGTATGTTTCCATGGTTTCCTATCTTGGGAAACTTACGGGAAACCACAGGTTGATTGTTTCCATGTCGGGAATCTATGTGGAAACCACTATGTGGTTTCCATAAAATGGAAACTATATGGAAACTACTGATGTCACGATTCCCATATGTTTTTATCGGGTTTCCAAATTTGGGAAACCTGGCTTTTCATCCTGTGTCTCACTTTTTAGATAACCTTTATTACTGGAAAACGATATGAAATTTGACTAATTTGTTAGGAAAAAAAATGAATTTAGTCCATCCCTTTTCAAGAGAGAGGGCACATGCTGAATACGATTTGTCGTCATATTGCTAATTAAAATAGGGGGGGTGCCTATAAAATATAAAATAACGCATTAATTTTTTTTTAACCTTAATCAGCTGCTTCATAAATCCTTTTCACAAACATAATTACTAGTATGCAAAGCATATCGGAGACATTAGACGATCTAAGATTCTGTGTTATAGGTACATGCATAAATGTATACAATAACGTGTACCATATTAAATTATTGCATTTACCCAATACAAAGTCTAAGGTTGATTCATTTTTTCAGCCAGTTAAATTTCCTTTTATGTTTTGCGATATCAAATTAAAAGATGTCTTGAGGACAGAAGGAGTTGTGATATATAGATCTAATATCATTGCATAACCACAAAGACTTTTGAAAGATAATACATTAGCATTTTTTCTATCCCCAACATTGGGCGTCGAAAGGAAATTGAAAGTTGGGGGGGGGGTAAGTGTAGGGGAAACATTATTTATACCTAAAAAGAAAACTGAATGACAAGTGAAAAAAGGAGAATATGCTCTTTGAAAAATCAGGAAAGTCCTTTTTCGGGAAGGGGGGGGGGGTTAGGTTAGGTTCGAACTATTTTCAGTACCATTTTTCTCCCATACACTACAACTTTCCCCATTTTTAACCAATACTGCAAGTTGACTGGAAAGGGCGGACCTAAACCTATGCCGCATGTTCAATGTTTATACTATGTCTATCTTTGCACAGCCCCCCCCCCCCCCTCCCCGTTCTGAGGCCTATGCCCAAGATGCTTCACAACCTGTCCCGACTTTCTCACTAGCAGATTAAAAACGCTTGGTGTCTCTTCCTTTTGTTTGAGGCACAATGACTGGTAAAACTTTCATTAAAATCTCAGAGTTCCATTAAAATAAACGTATTTGATACATCTTTGAGTTTTGTGTTTGGATTTTCTTCCGGTCCACTTTATAATAAGTTCCTCAGTGACATGCGGAGTAATCCAGGTAAGCCAGGATATCATGGTAGATATTGTATTTATTGTTTTCGTCACCTGCTATCTGTACAGACTGATTCCAAAAGGCAAGTGATAATTGTACTTCTGGGGTGCCTTAATCATCGTATAGACAGATATTATAGTTTATTACTGTGATTGTTGTTCTAGAATGATTTTCAAAATGCGTTTAAATAATTATAATTTACGATCAGGAAAAAATAGAGGGGAAAGATCACAGATTTCCCCCTCTGAGTTATTTGAAATTTGCCGCTGCCCCTTGAAAGAAAGATAGGATGAAATTATGTATCTTTTGGGTCAATCGTTAACAGCAAATGTCCTTAGAAGTAAATACATTGCATATATATATATAACTGACATTGACTGCCCCCCCCCCCCCCTCTTTCCCATCTTTTCAGTGAAATGATTTCAGAGTAAAGCTAGACACCCCCCTTTTTTTATTTTTTGCTTGGGAAACTTTTTTTCAAAAAATCAGAAATAAGAAATTTATCTCTGGTCATTTGATTAATACATGTATAATTATTCTGACTTGAAAGGGTACGACATATAAATAATCTGATTTCAAGTTATCAAATGTTCGTAATTTATACTAATCTATAACTTTTGCGTGCCTTTAAATCAATCATGATTAATCATCGGAAAAGCTGAAGACAACATGATATATTATAGTATGTCAAAATAAAACTCGTTTTTGTGTGTAAAAGGTAATGGTACTTTTGATACTCAATCTGCGAGCTCGAGGAAACCATCGGATGAATACAATTTTATCTAAGAATATGCAATTTTATGGAAAAAGATATGTGCTTTCCTGTTGTGGATCCTGAGAAAGTTGAGTGACCTGGTTAAAAAAAAATAAAAACACTGACAAACTTATTCTGCTGACCAGAGTGACCTCTACTATACGTCTCTCCCCAGGAATGATGTCCGAAGACAATACGATGTACTGATGAATAAGAAGTCACTATTAATTGAAGTGGGCAAAATATCTGCAGATGAAGTGTTCAATGTAAATCATCTTTACCTATTAAAAGTTATGAATGCTTGATTTATTTTAATTACAAATTTTAAAAGTAATAAACTGTTCGCATGAATACCAAAGGGCAGATTTCTCTATCCGCATGAAGATACCAAAATTCAGCCGGAACCCTTGGAGATGCAGTGTTACTGAGACTCTTATAGACGTCTGCCTGTTTATAACGTGTATATTTTATTGGTTCATGTGTTCCATGGTAACAGAACATATTCATTTTAGAATAAAGTTCAGTTCTATTTAATCATATCTAATGAAACTTTACACATCCACATTTAAATGAAAATTTTATTACAAATTATAATGTGCTGATGTCGGACATTTTAAAAATATGATTTATCAAAGATTGACATTATACATGGTGTTTAGAAACAAGAGGCCCATCGGCCACATCGCTCGCCTGGGTAACTTTTGTGATGCCAATCTCTACCATATTCCCCTACTTGTAATACTATTGTCGCCCCAACGTAGCCCCCCCCCCCCACCGGGGGGTCATAATTTTTAAAATCAAAATCTACACTACCCAAGAACCCTTAATTCCACATAAGATTTAGCTTTTCTGGCCCAGTGGTTCTTGAGAAGAAGGATTAGTCTTCAAGATTTTCCTAAATATTCAAATGTAAAACTTAGATTCCCTATTGTGGCCCCGCCCTATCCCCGAGGGTCATGATTTGAACAATTTAAAATCTACACTACCCCAGGATGCTTCCACATAAATTTCCACTTTTCTGCCATTGGCCCAATGGTTTTTAAAATTGGCTAAGCGGTTCTTGAGAAGAAATTGAAAATGTTTTTTAAAAGTTTACAAACGAACGGACAGACAGACGGACAACGGATGATCACAAATTCTGCATAATAATAATACGTAAATTCATTGGTATTTTACAATATTGCATTAGTATGGAATTTATATAAAATACTTTTACCGGTATTTACATGTATAATATCTAGAAGGAAGATACTTCAATACCCATCTCAGTCTCTCATTCAACCCCCCCCCCCCCCCCCCCCCCTTTCAAAGACATAGACACGTACTCTTTGAAAAAAATAAGTATATAGTTTATATTTCCAACAGCATGCAATATTTCAAAATACTTCAAAAAACACACATTTTCTTAAAGCAAGTAATATTCCCTCAGCTGTGTCATCAATCGAATTAAAAATCTTCTTAGAACTGCACCAAATTTCACTCTGCTGTTCACTAACATTTACCGCCACTTTGGACTTGTTTTAAATTGTGAATAAAACCATTAATTAAACCAAAATGCCATCGACACCTAGATCCCAAATTGAAAGCAACGGCAGTGATTTCTAATTACTAGTGTGTAAAATGTATTTTGGGGGTTGGGCCGGGGGCTGGGTAACATGTGCACCGAAAGTCTACAGAGAACAAGTTTGAAGCAGTTTCCGGTCCTTCTAAACTACCCAGATTACATCCGAACATGAGCTACTCAGTGTCACTTATGAAAACTATTGAAAGCTAGCCTGCCGGCTTCATTCCATTTCCTTTTTTTTTTTAACTTTCAACTTTTCATTTACGACATTTTTGTAGTCTTAATTAGATTTTAAAGTTTTCATCTCCCATTTTTTAGGTAGTGAAAGCAGAATTGATGAATTCACTTATTTAAAAATTTAAAAGAATAAATTATAAACTGTCTGTATACTTACTTAGAGGAGTAAGAAATAGGAAGAATTAACCCAAAACCGAGCGCACTTTTTTGTGCGCAATAAATAGTACTGTAGCTCTCAGGTCTGTCAATATATTTTGGGAGAGCCACAGTTCTGCAGCTTATGGGAATCGCTTATATATGTACAAGACACAAGATTATTCTGTTCTACTACTTATCACCAGCAAATTTTTATGTACAGCAGTTATTTCTTACATTACGCAATGTAATTGTCATCAATGGAAATCAATCAGCAAAATTTGTGATTCTTATCTAGATGATCACCCCCGACAACGTTTTGAGAGTTCCGGAGACAGCCCAGCGTCAGGTTCCCAGAATTTGACGAGGATGTTATCAGATAGGTGACAAATAATGTGTAAATAAAAAGGATTTTCAAAACGTACTCTCTTGGAGAGAGTAAGATGTGCATAAAAATTGAAAAGTTGTTCAACCACTTTTTTTTTTGAATACCGGTATGCTACAGCTGCTAATGACACAAATATATTTTTTTAACATTTTGCACCGCACCTTGCAGCATAGTGTCCTCTATAAAAATTTGATTTTTCAATTGAAATTTGTATATGACAATAATTTCCACATTTTTAATGTAAACCAACCCGATCAACACTCGGGCTGTGCTAGAATAAGACACCGCTAGAAAACGTGAACGGCTTATTGCTCGCTTGAAGAACTTCTCTTGGAGTTCCCTGACGATCCTGCATGCCCAAAGATTCTGCCAGCTTTACTGACGATCCTGTCCAAAGATTCCAAAGATTGCATACCTTCCTAGCTTTGAGTCTTATTGAACAGTTCCAAGACAAACTCCGACCGGTGTTTTAACTTTTAATATGGATCTGGCAACTTTTGATACAGGTCGGCGTGCTCGGGACAGCTGTCCGATTCCGACTAATCATACAAAACAATTCAACAGTATATATATATAACAATTAGAATGTGACCTGTGTAAACATTACATTTGGAGATAAATAGATAAAAGTTTTGACTCCTGAGTAAAACAGCTATATTTCATTTCCGGAATTTTTGGTAATTATCTACTTTTGATTTCCGACATTTTGTAGTTTTCATATCCTACATTTTTTTGTTTTCATTTTCGACATTTTTCAAATGCATATGTAGTACCATAGTAACAGATTTGATAACTTTCCTTCTAAAAAAAAATCAAAGCAACAGATCAATAATAAATCATTGAAATCCAATTTTGTAAATCGATCAGTGACTTAGACATAAGCATGGTGCTGTCAATGACATTTAATTTAGTGCTCTTTAAATGTGGTGAAAAAGTTTTATGCTCATTGAACTCTTTTACCTAGACTTAGTGCTAAATGTATGCATACATATATGTATAGATGTTCTTTTCTTATTAATATTTTGGTCTAACTGGTTTTAAAATTCCATTTTATTTTACTTAGAAAACACTGAGTTGCTGCACAGTTTTTTGTTTTGTTTTTATTTTATTTATCAATATTTGGTAGTCTCCGGTAATATAATTCAATTGAATTTAAGAATCGTAAATTCAATACAGAAAATATTTAGAAAAAATTTAGAAAGAGTTATTTTAAAAACATTAAATACTAGAATTAGCTTAATATTAGAATTTAGAAAAATCTTTCAATACAGTAAAATTTCATCGTGAAATTAGCCTAGTCACTCAGAAATCCTCGGGTGGTTCGTACATGTACCTCGCACACCGAATGGATCGTAACGGAGTCAGCCGAGGATTGCCAATTGTAGCCTAATGGGTATTTTCACGTGACAAAGATTCACCTTGAGAGGCCTGCATCTTCATTTTGACGACAAATAATCTTATTATTTATCATTAACTTAATAACGTAGACAAATCCAACTCATTTATTTTATTTTAAAATCAGCTTGAAATAGAAATGATCACTATTTTAGCTTTGAATAATGTGTGCTTTCTTTCTATGGATCATTTTAAAATTGTGAAAGTACATTTTGAAATGCTTAATTTTGTTTTGCTGCCTATTTTATGCTTAGCATCATTTTTACTTGTTTTCTTATTGTCGCCCGCTAGGCGCAGTGGTTAGAGCGTCTGCTGTTAAGTCGGGAAGTATGGCGTGGATCCTTACATAGCGGGTTCGAATCCCACTGCTGGACGTGGTGACCGGATAAACCAATGTCCCTTGTCGCAGCATAGGTTTTGGCACGAAAAAGATCCCTCACTGGTCAATTGCCCTGTGTGTCGAGTATAGGACATTTGTAGCTCTCTACCGGCAAGCGATGCAAGTGAAAAATTTTTGAGAGGTGTGCCAAAAGCAATGCAATCAAACGCTTTCTTATAAATTACTAAGTCAGTTTTTTTTCACTGGATTTTTAATTAACATGTCTTTTTCCAGCTGGATTTTTAATTAACATGTGCTTTTATTTAAACAATAAAATGCCGTCTTCGTGAGGGGTTTCACAGTTACCAGGACAATAAACACTTCGTGGTACTGCAAGAATTAATATCCTACAATAACTTCAGCCTTCGTGCATATGAAGTAAGTTGTTCAAGTACGGAAAATATTGTACATGTGTAATTTGTATACGTCATATAGTTTATTAAACTGTTTCACAGACTGTAGCTGCAGATAGTTTATGTTTCACAGACTGTAGCTCCTGTAGCTCTCCGAAA
Source organism: Saccostrea cuccullata (assembly GCF_032062105.1). Classification (NCBI taxonomy): domain Eukaryota; kingdom Metazoa; phylum Mollusca; class Bivalvia; order Ostreida; family Ostreidae; genus Saccostrea; species Saccostrea cuccullata. The sequence continues at coordinate 6,746 of NW_026925907.1, forward strand.
AAAAATATATTGATAGACCGGAGAGCTACAGTGCCACCCCCATTGAAAAAAAAAATTAATGATATAAAATTCTTATCTCAATCGCAAAAAAAGCTAGATTTCAAACAATTCCTTACTCCTCTATCAAGTACTCTCGTAGGTGACATCTGCACGAAGCCTTTTGGACAGAATTATTTTGCAAACCAAAATGGCAGTATTTTAGCAATAGACGAAATTTTCTATGATCTTAATTTCAGGGCCAGCAGGGCTATTGACAACAATTACAAGGAATGTTTTGGTGTGGAAATAGTGAAAGATGTTAAAAAAACACGGTTTGTACTATTATGAGATGACAGTTTTAAAAACATGGAGAAATAAATCAAACAGCGCACTTTTTTGCGCGGCCAATAAATATACAGATTTTTCAATTGGTGGCACTGTAGCTCTCCGATCTGTCAGTATTTTTTTTTTCTCGGAGAGCTACAGTTCTGCATCTACACAGACTGCTGAGCATGAACGCACTATAAAATCATTCACATACACTGTACGGGTGAGCAAGAAGAAATTCGAACAAGTTTAGAAAAAGGAAGTGGTTTTCAAACGGAGTAAAAAATCATGCATGGGTTGAGTCTGTAGCACTGCATCGTGTATTACAATCTGTAGAAATCCCAGGCATCATCATCTGTGTTCATTTTAATGAGATAAAACATTCCGATATCTTTTTAAAGTTTCTTTCCTTTCGTTAGATTTAATTAAGAAACGCAGAGAGAATTAAAGTTGTGTTATTTCTTTATAGAAATATAAATAATGGCTATATTCTTTAAATTCGCATTATTATACCCCAATTGAAAAGCGGGAGGTTACAGTGATCGGGATGTTCGTATGTTATTGGTATATAAGAGGAGTTGAGGATAAGAAATGGGTAACCGAAAGCGTAACCTACAAACGTACAGACAGACAAACAGACGGACATCCCGATCACTATATACACTCAACTTTTAGAGCGAGGGGGTGTTATGATTAGGTGAGTTTCTATATTGTCTGTGGTAATTCTGATGTCAGATCCATGATGGAGCACTTGATTATATCTGTTTATACAATGTTCAAATAACCATCAAAAAAAAAAAAAACTAAATAAATAAAGATAAAGAGGGCTCACAACATAGTTTGCTACATAGTTCGATATTCTGGAATGACGAACATAAGTGTCGAAAGCAAATAAAAGGGGGACTAAAATAACATAAAGGCTATACATTATGTCTATTTTAAAAAAAAGTGGGGAGGGGGGTTCCCCCCCCCTTCCCCCCCCCCGGTTCTGACGCTTATGTTATATATGATAAACACATTGTGATTCTGAAATAAAATGAAGTTTAAGATGAATATAGCTTTGTACAGTACAGTCCATTAGTATGCCATTCATTTAGATCTCGCACTTCTGTTGAGATAAAGAAAATAGAGATGAATGGGAGAGGACGCAAACACGGGCAACACTGTATATGTTATTAAATTCGTCTATTGAAAATGTTTTTCGTATTTTATAGAGTCACGTATTACTTTTTACTATGTTAAAAATTTGAGTTGCTTAATCCTGGTTATTCGTGGATTTTTTTTCTTCAGGCTACCCCATTCACCAATTCATTTGTCTGACTTTTTCAAAAATAATTCTGAAATATTGTAACTATGGTCCATATAATGATTATAAATGTCTGGGGTGGGGTGAAGGGGGGGGGGTGACATTACCAACATAACAATTCTCGTCACTGTTATTTGATATATCTCGCCTTTTTTTTTATCGTTGATTCCTTTTACAAGTACATGTAAATCATAATGTATTGAGAACAACCAAGTTTTTATTTTCAATAATTTAAAATGATATTATTCTTATAAATCCCTTATCCTTGTGAAGAACTGAAAATTATTTCAAAAGTCATATTTTATGTGACGTAAATTTTTAAAGCTCAGACAAACTAAATTTAAATTTTTTTTTCTATTTGTTAAGCTACTTTGCATAAAAACATGACTTTCCTGTAAATTAAAAACAAAATTAAAAACGTTTAATAGGTAGCAAAATGACGACAAATCGTATTAAGCATGTGCTCTCTCTCTCTCCTCTCTCTCTCTCTCTCTCGGAAGGGAGGTGGACTAAATTCAGACCTTTTTTTATTGGGACAGGAAGTAGAAAGTGTTAAATTTTGATTGTTTTAATTAATTGACATTACTCCTTAAATTACTTGTAAATTTACCTACCTACATTCATGCAAATCGTAAATTCAAAGTCTATAAAACAGGTTACGTTACACATAATCATTCGATTTAAATTTAAACATATTTTATTTATATATTTTATTTTTTATAGATAATTCAGCCCATCCGATTTTCTTGTAATATCTTGATTCCTCTGTAGTAAACAGGTCCGTGAGCATGACGTCACAGAAGCTTGAAAACTTGAGACTTGCACACTAAATATGCACCTCTTAGCGGAGGCGGAGCACGTGGGTGGATCCTGGATCTTCCAATTTTTACAGCTTGTTTTCTGTACTAAAAACTTTTCACTTCTGTTTGCTTTTGTGGTGTTTGATTTCTTAGGTAAAGGGAACTTTTGGCACTGAAGAATAATCTGCCTGTATTATTTTACAGCGACATAATACCTTATATTACTTACAATGCTATTCGCCATTTTGCTTTAGAAAGTTCGGGAAAACAAAGTACCTGTGACGTCGTATTTTGAAAAGTGACGTCGAACTGCAGCACTGTGTAGGAACATTGGAGGTGTTAACATGGACGCGTTTTTCTAGCTATTCAATGGATTTAAACGATGTTTAGGCTGTAAAAATATTTGTAAGTGTTTGCAGTGGTCCTAGTGAATATGTATCGGTATGTATTTTCGTTTTTCGTGAGTTATTTCGTTATGAAATCGGTAGTAGGCAAAACTGCTGGGTCATTCAACACAGCGGAAACTCGGATCAGACGCATGCGTAGTATGCGTAGTCCGTGCCCGGCACGACTACGGAACGTAGAACAATTTCAACAAGCACATAAAAGTAGACACATATACCCCAGTACAAAATAAAGAACAAAGAAGAATAAAGTTAAGAAAATACATGAATGAAACATATTTTATAAACAAAAAGAAAATGAATTATTCTTCTCCATTACATAGAAAGGGTTCTACGGCTAATTTCAACATGATTTATTCTTCTACCTTATTTAGAAAGGGTTCTACGGCAAATTTCAACATGGTTTATTCTTCTACATTATATAGAAAGACTTCTACAGCAAATGTCAACAGGTAGATCTGCTTCTACAATCTACAGATATGGTCTACATTAAAAACCGACATTTTGTTAAATTCCGAAGCATATAATTATTCCGAGATTAAATAATACCCTGTTTAACAAGTAACTTACAAAGGACAAAGTGGGAAAAATGAGCGATACGCCAAAAATTGGAGAAAACTCTTAGGAAAGTGAAATTCGTCTATTGGTGATGAAAATTCCTGTTTTAATCCTAATGTCACTGAAAAATTAAGAGACATTAAAAATTTAAGCCATTTTGTCATACACGCATGCTGTTTTTTCATCCATATAACCTTTTAGTATCATAAAATTTACCAAAATTTAATACTTCAAATAATTTCATTGAATATCTATGAAATAAAGGAAACTCTAAAAACTTGGTGACTTTTCAGAAATTATTCCTTGGAGAGAAAAAAATCTATCATATTTCATATAAATATATGCATAATGCGCCTTTTTATTCATTTAGAACATATGGTATGTGCCTCATTTCCCCAAGAAATTTTCAAAGACAATGGACTATCTGTAGGCAGAAATCATTGATGTTTACTTACATTGGAAAAAATTATGAAAATAATTAATTTCCTATTTTTTTTTTTTTTAAATAATGCTAAAAATAATTAAATCTACTAAAAATAATCTAACTGACTGTAAA
>NW_026925908.1:0-10421 GCF_032062105.1 Saccostrea cuccullata
ATCATTGACTTCATTCAATATTTATCCCATTAGAATAAGGTCAACAAAAGTAAATTGTGTCTATAAATAATTTGGAGTTCTTATCATTCAGTTTTTATAGTAGATAAAAATATGGGAAATTAGAAATCTGACAGAGGAAATTCTGACTGTTATAAATAATAAAAAGTTTAAGGCTCAAACTCTTATCGTACATTTATATTAAGCAACGCTGTTCCGTTCCTTTCATATTTCATCATTTACAGAGTTTTGTTGCTTGTAATATTTTGCGAGTAAAGAAAATGCTGGTCACTGTTTGAAAAATTACACAGGTTGTGTATTTTTCTGCAACAGCTGCGACAGGTCATCTATCTCAAGTATTCGTACAAACCTGTAGTTAACACAGATTTTGTAAATGACTGAACACATTTCAGTCCTCATTCTGTGAAGCAAATGACTATGCAACTGTACTCTACATACTTTTTTTGAAAGTTAGGGTCTATTCCTCAATATATAAAAAAGTAAAATAAAAAAATGGCATAAAACAAGCATTTTTGCTTTATTATATCTATTTTACAGGAACATAATACAGAAAGTTTGTAAATACATAAAATGATAAACAGCAAGGCGTATGCTTACTCCAAATATTTGACTTTCTTTACTTTCCCAATGCAATGTTCTGTTACATAAAGGATGTCATTCTTGTCCACAAACAAATCATGTGGAGTGTACAGATCACAATTATCGATCAGACGCAGAAAATGTCCATCTTTGTCCAAGATGTGGATAAGATGATTCGGACAATCCGCTGTCAGGATTTGGCTCTGGCTGTCGGTGGTTATACCGATAGGGTTGAATGTGTTGATCTTTCTGGAATCTTCTTTCGGTTGATACTGCTGGTTCCTCACAGCCGACGGATGACCGCTATACCTAAATCTGAGATTTCCTTCTTCGTTTACCACCACGACTTCGCCAGCTTCAGAGTCTGCCACACAGATGTCGTAGTTGTTGTTTTCACATAAATATTTACTACTACGGTTTCCCGATAATAAAGGATTTCCCTTGTCATCAAATTGTATAATTTGTTTCTCTCTAGCATCCGTCAGTAAATAACGTACAATTCTGCACTGCACTATCTCTTCTTCTGAAGCTTCATTCCCGTCTTCTTCCAACTCGTCAATACTGTTCATGGTTACTAAGAGGTCGCCAGATGAGGTGACACAGAGATTTTGAGGTTCCCATTCCTCTAGGTAGACGATTTCCTTTTCCAGGCCATTTTCTATCATGTTAATTGTTCCTGTCGACCAGTCAGAGTAAATCAAATGACCATCACTTGTCATGGTTATATCACTTGGCCATGCATCTGACTCGATTTTTATTGCATCTGACTTGATTTCTATTGATTTTATCAGTGATCCTTGGTTGTCATAGCACTTCATGGTGCTACATCTTCCACTAACCCAGATGTTGACATCTTTGTAACCAGTAACACTGTAGATCTCACTATTCCCTGTGTCAACAGCCCCGATGAGTTCTGGGTCATCCAGAAGATGTCTGACAGGCATTTTTAATGTGTAGCCATGTTCCACTGACCTAGTTGAAAAGGGTAATAAAGTCCCAAATACTTCGTTAAGCTGTTGTATGTCTATTGCTTTGGGATCAAACTTTGGTCCTATTACTTCAAATTTTTGAGGAAGTCTAAAGAATTCCTTGTTTCTCGATTTGAATCCCACTACCAGGGCTACATCATTTGATTCTGTGACTTCTCTAAGAGTTTCAAGTGATTGCTGAACATCAGAACGTATCTTCCTCATTTCTTCTAAATGATCATGCAGAATATCAACGTGTTTAGTTTTCATCTCTTTAATTTCCCCATTCATTTTTTCTACAGCATTTTCAATCTCTTTCTGCAGTTCTTCTCCTTGCTTAATGACTGCTTCTGAAAGGTTTTCATATTCCCCATCTATTTTGGCAACTCCAGATTCTATCTCTGTAATTATGGTCTCATATGTAGGAAAGATAATGCTTTCCAGTTCACTTTTATCCTTTTCTACGATTTCTTTTTTGAATTTGTAGATTTCAGACAGATTTGAAAATGTATGCCCATTGTGTATTTCAGACGAAACACAGTGTGAACACACAAATATGTTGCACTCATTGCACTGAAATTCACATCTCTGACTTCCATGAGTTGCACACATTGGGTAGATCAGAGTGGACTTCCGCTGATTGAACGGGACAATTTTATGTTTGGTATATTCATCCCCGATATGTTCACCAATGCAAGGCCTGCAAAGGTTGACGTAGCAGAGGTCGCAGTGAGTGGAGGCTAAGGCGCTCTCACACAAGTCACAGCGGGGTACATCCTGGGCGCTCAAATGCAGATCCATCGGAATGTGTTTTATTTATCTACAGATAAAAGTTCCAATATTTTACCACAATGATGTGAAATAAAATGCAAATTTCAATTCTAGTACATGTAATTTTATCTCTGAGGAATATTTTCATTTCTATTTTCCCCCTCTGTGATAACTCTTCGAAAGTCGGTGGAATTGATTTCTATGTCATTCTACCGGCCTGTAAATTTCGCCAAGCGATACGTCAGGAGCATAGGCACCTGACGTTACTTATTTTTCTTTCAATTACAAATATACCCTACTTAATAATCCTTGTTTATTATTAGGTAGGGTTTTTTAATTAAAAGAAAAATAAGTAATGTCGGGTGCCTGTGGTCAGGTGCAAAGGAGGCCTCATGTGCACGTAAATCTCGTGCGTCTGTTTTTGTGGCTGACGGAAAGTAGGTCCAAAATTCATGTAATTCTCGTGCGACTGTCTCTGTGTTTGACGTCAGTGGGCAGGGACTATTGCAATTGACAAAATCGTGTAATTTAAATTCATTAGACTAATTTTTATTATCTAAATTATTTTTTTTTCACAATGAAATGGAAATATAATAATAGTGTCATGCATTAATGTGCTAGTCAGCAGCTACTCTGTCGTATGCGTACCAGTCCTCGATTACGTAGAATTAACGTTATCACCGGTATGATTTATTTCTTAAACGTTACTTTTTTATTTTTCATATGGAATACATTGTAAATGTGTCCCAGAAATTTATTTTAAAAGGTGAATAAAACTATCTTTGGATCCAGAGTGTACAATGGGGGGGGGGGGGGTCTGGTTGTCTTGTCTATAGTTACTAAGCACATGTGAGTTTTTCGATGTGTATAACTTTATAAATTCTGTCATATTGTAAATTTTGAATTTACCGGGTGGCAGTAAATACAAAATTTGTGTCGAGATCGTGGACATTTAAACTGTAAATGTTTCAAACACATGATTCCTGTAGGTCACACGCAAAATAAACCCATCTTCTTCCGCAGACGCACTGAACAAGTTCAAGGACTAACAATACCTAACAATAGAACCATGAATTTATCAATGTTTATCGTGGCTATGTTGATTGAGAGTTGACGATTTCACTGTATAATCTTGTGTAATTAGTACTATATACCAATATATTTTAAAAATTCAACAATTAACATTTTAATTCCTATCTTTTGTATTTTTGTAGAATAACGATGATTGAATCCCTGAATGCAAAACGTTAGTTCTTAGTGACACGTGTTAAAAATACATGTATTCCGTTATAAAATTTACATTGAAATTATATGCGATATAAACAGATAAAGACTAAGAGTTTCCTAATAACCCTTGCGACGGATATTTAGCAGATTCTATAAAATTGAATGCATTACAAGTATGTTGTATAAAAACAACAATATTTACCGTTTCCTGATGAAGACCAAAACACATCACTGACTCCTATTAAAATGGCGGGAACACTGCTGTGTCGAAATAGAAAGTAGATTTATCCCTCTTTGCTCAGTAAGAAGATTTTCACCGACTGTCTCTTCCTTTTATAATATTCCAGTTTTTATGGTAAAGGTTCATTATTCACAGGTACCTGGATTTTTATCAATCAGTCGCTCAAAAAGACAAATAAAAATTTTTATATCCCCTCTATGTTTCTATATTACAAGGGGTAGAATTAAATTTTGGATATTTGGCTTATTGTACGACTCGCCGACTGATAAATTTTTATTTAAAGCGGATAGAATTTTTGGATATTTTGGCTTATTTAAGTGACTGATTGATATAAAAATTCAGGTACCTGTTGATTTATTCAAACTGAAAGACAGACACGGAGTTTGGGTGCAACTGGATGATTCATTGATTACAAATAAGGAACGGATCCTAGAATTTCCGTAAAAAGTATTTTTTTAGGCTCTTCCACAGTGACTTGTTTCGGAAGTAAATTTTAAAACCCAGAATATTATTAATATTACATGTATTATACTATGGGTTAAAAATTCATTTCAGAAACGTGGCTGTGGCTCATCATCAGGTTCCAGGAATTTTAGTCCTCTGTGAAGTTGAAGCCTTATCGGGGGTTTCATGAGGCGAAGTCTATGGATGTCAATAAATTAAGAATTCTTTTACAAAACAGTGTTTTAAAATAAATATATGGTGCTCAGTAAATATATAGTTTTTCTCAACCAAAAAAAAAATGTGATTGAAGTATTGAAATCTTTACTAGTATCCTTACCAAAAATGTTTGCAGGGTGTTAGAAGAGAAAATAATACTTATAAAATCCCTCTAAGTACAACTAATTTCATTAAATACATTTGTTGTTTAATCTTTTTATTATATTAATGAAAATTTAAAACAGTTTAGAAGTGAAAGATTATTGTTCTTAACTTCTCATTCTGTTTTGTGATTTGAGTCCCTCTATTTTTAAATTTTGATTTAAATTATTTAATCTTTAAATTAAAATTTTATCTGATTCGTCCCCCAACACACACACACACACACACACACACACACTTACTTACTGCATTGCTTTACAAACATATCTGGCCTCGTATATGTATCTTTTTTTTTAATTAGGAACAATAAATAATTGCAAATATGTTAAATAAAATCAGCTAAACAATTATTTTGTAACTTAATAATATTTTAAAATCTATCAAGAATTTTTGCATTAAAAGGTACAAAATTTGCTAATAAAATAACTCTCAGAACAGATAGCTAATTTATCGTGCTCATAAAAGAGAATTTTTTCACTGTGAATTTTGGAAAATGAACTCAGTATCATTTTAAGCATTTGACACCAAGTCTCAGAAAACGTTGCTGCACAAACTCTGCTATCTCTACTACTCTTTTAAAATTTCAAATAAATAAACAGAGCGTGCCACATCACAGATTTGCTTTTTCACTACCTTTTCAGACACGTAGCAAGTGGGGGGGGGGGGGGGCAGGGGGGGCTGTAGTATTGTACGCAAAAAAATTGGAAGTGAAAGGAAGTTGGCCTTGAAAAAGGTTGGCCACTAACCCCCCCCCCCCCCCCCCCCCCCCGAAATAGGATTTTCGTGTTTTGGCAATTCCCCTTTTTTTGGCTTGTCATCTTTTACTGATACATTGTAAGTAAAAAAAAATTCTCTGGCTGCCCCCCCCCTTTCAAAAACGATGCTACGTGCCTGTTTTTGTTCTTACAGAAATACAGTATAAGTCCATATAGCTCTTAAGAAGCAAGATTTTGGGAAAATCGTGAAATCTGGGTTTAAGAAATCAATACCAAAATACCAAAGAGTGCTACTTTGATTTTATGGGTAAAGTATGTTAAAGCTTTCACAACACAGTCCTATAGCAATCGCATTCTTATTCCTATTTTTGCATTATCATCAGCAGAAAATGTTGTAAAATGGAACTATTAGATATTAAATCACTCAATAGGCTTAAGATTACTATGGTTAATTTCTACATAGAAATGACAACATATCTAGCAGACTTGCACTGTCCACATTTTACTGTTGATTATGATTTTATGCCTGATTATGTCAGATCTGTTTTATATGATGCAAGATCAGATTAATTCTGGAGTACTTTTTTCCCTGTGGGATAACTATTTTAGAACATACACCAACCATTGATCAACATCCCTCACTGCTCAATTACCACGAGTGTCGAATATATTCTTGAACAACCAATGATTCATAACTGGGAACTCCTGAAGAACCCAGGGTGTGCGAAGAATTTTACTTTCATTTTTTAGACCTGAATGTACAACTAACGCATCTTAAAAACGTTGTCCTCAATACTGATATTTTTTCAAAGAAAATTCTAAAAGTTTTTTTTATGGAATACATTATATAAATTTTATTGTATTCTCATAATCTATAAATCATAATAAGAAGTCAATAAGTCAGGTTGTTTTTACTTCCTCAATAACCTTTGTAAACTCGGAGTTATATATAACAAAAGTTTCCGCAGACTTTACGTCATTTTGATTCTCAGGTTCAGCTGTTTCGTCCTCAATGTCTTTGACAGTGCGACATTTAAACACATCAAAACGAGGATGCACGATTCCTCTTTCAAACAAAAAGTGAGTCAAACGAGAAACAAAAATAATGGTTGCAAGTGACATCAACATGCAGAGGGTTTTAAAGGGGAACATCTGACCGTGCTTTTCTGAATAGTAAGGATACTTAATTAGAGCATCAATGCCTAAAGTTGGTTCCCCTCCGGCTATCCGGAAAAACATACCGACCACGTATCCCAGTAGAGACCCGTAAGTGTTGGCGTAGTTGAGGTAAGTGACACAAAGAAGCTGCGGAAATAGCACCACGTAAACGAGGTCAGAACAAAGATACCATAAAGTGTAGACGGACTTGACATTAATCGCCATCACTGTCGCCAAAGCCCCAACACCGAATATTGCAAATCTCATGACCCATATGATTTCTTTTTCAGAAGCCTGGAATTGTACGAAAAAGAAAAATAATTGTTTTAATCTAAAGCGCAAGAGACTTGGAACAAATTGCTAAATTGACGAGAAGCTATGCAATAAAATAATTAATTTTGCAGTAAAATATACATTCTAATTTAAACAATATACCTTTTGTCGAAATATCATTTTGTAGATGTTTCTAGCAAACATACAACTGGCAGATAAAATTGAAGAGTCAGCAGACGACATTACAGCAGCCGAAACGGCTCCTAATCCAAAGAAAGAGACCCAGTCTGGCGTCAAGTATTGTAGGACGAGGGGTAAAATATCGGACGCCCTGTTTGGGATATCGGATACATTGAAGTTGTCTCTTGTTACATAAGCAGTGCTATTCCAATCTGGAATTCAGAAAATATGGATTACGAAATTAATCGTTTATAATCCAAATAATTTTGGCCAAAGATGACAAGTCCTAAAATTTGAGTGATGACAGGTTAAAGTATTTTATACACTAAAAATGTTGGTAAAAATAATAAAACTTAAACTCAACCAATTTGTATGATAAATTACAATAGGATGTGTATAACATTTTTAAAGAATTAAGTTCACCTGCATTGACGGCTATGGCGCCTAATAAAACCGATGGAACAGACATGATGAGACATCCTAATGCACCTAAAAACGACAAATACTGAGCGGCTCGGGCTGTTCTGGCTGACAACACTCGCTGGAAATAGACCTGCCATGGTATCCCTCCAAAGATAAGCAGGAGAAATGAGTCAATGTACACGCCTGATTCTTCTTGATCCACTCCTTTGACCCACTCAGTGGTGGAATTCACGGATATGTTTTCTACCACGTCGTTGACCATAGCAAACGGTACACAAATCCACTGCAAGTTTAGCCATTGACACTATGATAATTTGAACGTCTATACGTGTGCTTTAAAATTTATGGACTTAAATCACTCACTTTTATTAACATACACTGATAATAAATTGTAAATCTGTGATACTTGATTCGGATACCCACCAAACCAACAAATATGCAAATGAGTTGTACGACGTCAGTGTAAGCCACAGAATAGAGTCCCCCAAACAGAGTGTAGAAGACAGCGATACAGGCGGAGGAAATGATGGAAACTTCGTGGGAGAGTCCTATAATGACCCGCAGTGTACTCCCTATTAAATAGAAGATCGTTCTTAAATATTGCCCTTAGTATAAACGGAATATTCCATAGTCAAACAAAGGCCCAACCATTGATATGCAACAAGTCATTAAAATACGACCAAATGGTAGGTTATACATATTTACTAACAAGGGCATTATAACGACCAAAGAATTTACTATATGCCGACATTATATAAGGTTGTTGAAATTCCTGTAGTATCAACTTATTTATCCGTGGCCTGTCTCGGTTTAAAAAATGATCGTATTCTGAGCACTTGAGTATCGAATAAGCTGGGAGATGTAAACTCTATATACAGGTGATGCGGGATATTGCGTAAAAATTGTCGTGCTACAATTTTGTTTCTGGTTGTAAATGGTCTGTTGATACATGTACATGTACATTTTGGAAGACTTGTCATGACTTTGATATGCATTTACTGTATATTATACTAACGTGTCATTCTATGGAAAGTGATACCATTGCTACTCCAAAAATCAGGTCTTAGATTGACGTACCTAGAGCAGCTAAGATGGCCCCTGACCAGAACACCTCCCCTAACAGCGCCGGTATGTAGATCAGTCCTCCCATTCTCTCCCCGTAGGTCCGGGTGAAGGGGTCCAGCATTGTTACATATCCTTGTTGACGCATCTTTCGAGCAAAAGCTAAACCTCCTAAAAATTTCGTGTGAAAAAACAAATATAATACTGTATGTAAATTGCTTTTCATATAAATTGAACCAAAATTTTAATCCAACAAACCAATATTTTATTCGCAAAGGACGAAAAAATTTCTCAAGAAAAATTTAAACTTGATTTTTAGCAATTGGCCTCATCAATATACTATATTTGTACAATGTTTGCCTTTACTTCTTACCAATTGCAAGACTAAGAGAATATCCTACGGGGGCCTGACAGTTCAGTAAGCCATCCCTGTATACCGTTTCTGCTGTACCATTTATAAATCCACCACCGACCCACGTGGCTTCATACAAAAACAAGACTTAGTATAAATCGCAATTTTTCGTGTCATGACCTTATTCTTAACGAATGTATACACGCTTAATAAACCGAAGTTAAAAAAAAAATTTTACAAATGGGAAAATAAATGAAAAATTATACAATACAAATGGGGATTTATAGACTATAAATAAAAATACAAAAGTACAAATGAAAAATAATGGAAATCAAATGTAATATAGATAAAACAAATGGAAAATAGAATCAAATAAAATGTCAAAATTAGGGATGTCAACGAATAGTCGACTATTTGACTGTCGGTCGAATGGACCGACGATCGAATAATGAAACAACATTCGAATATAAATAAAAAGATAAATGGAAGAAAAGGGGGTGATAATGAAATTTTATTTCAAAAATGAAAAAGAGTCCTTCCTCAAACTATACAGCTGTGTAGTTTATGTCCTCAGACGAATATATAAGAGCTCAAACACAGTCAAAGTATATAAATAATTTTCCACATTGTAGGCTACATATGGAAAATACAGTAATTACATATGTACATACTGCGATAATTATTTCTCAATCACTGACTTTTTTTTTTTTGTTATTGTACGTAGTAAATTATGCGACGCTATACCGGACTATGAAAATTATTTTTAAAATTGACTTGTACCAATTATATTTATAAACTCTAGGAATTTCAAATGCTTAAGGAACACACAAAATTTGCAGAGACGTGAAGTTTTAAAGTTCGATAATTATTGAAACAATAATCTTACATAAAAGACATTTTGATATATGGCTTGGGCAATCATTAATTGAACAAACAGTATTTAACATTTTCATCGGAGGTGTGGATAGTGTGTGTTTACAATTCCCTATTTCCATTTTTTTTTCAATTTTCCAATTTATTTTAATTCATAAACTTAAAAAACACCGAATAGTCGACTATCGTTCGAATAATGCAATCGAATGTTCGACTAAGGAAAATTAATATTTTGACATCCCTAGTCAAAATGCAAATGGAAAATTATGAAAATTGTACGATACCGATAACAAAAATCGAATACTGGATACAGTTTTGAATTTTTAATTAATCCTTACCTGTCATGGTGAAGACCCCTACAAATGGACCTATATTCCTCCCCGCCAGCATCACATTCTCGCTGTTTGTCTCCCCTTTGGTCCGGCGGGCCGCCCATAATCCGATGACTAGGATAACGATATAGAAGATGATGACCGAAATCAACCCGGGGACGTTCAGAACCATTTTTGTCTGGTTCAGAATTAAATTATGGTACTATATCTTAGATACAGTTCAAATATGTAAGTTGTCAAGTCAGATAGGAGTGCAGATTATGAGATAATGTTTATTTTAAGGTAACAACTCTATAATTTTGTTGACCATGGATAATGTTAATCTATATTAACCTTAAAAACCATAATAGATTTAAATTCAAGGACTTTTTCTTTTGGTATTTTCTGTTGGAGGGGGGTGTTAAATGTCTATTTCGATTTCTCTTC
>NW_026925909.1:0-10705 GCF_032062105.1 Saccostrea cuccullata
AAATGTAAGTAGAAATAAACAAAGAGTTACTTCTACATAGATGTAAATCAATCTGATTTTAATGTAAGTACACTAACAGTAACTGACATCCTTATTGATGTAGATCTACCGGATATAATTAACATAAGATTATGTTTTCCTTGATCTAAATATAATCTTAAACATTAAATGATATCTTTATTAATGTTACTTTTACTTTACCTGATTTTAATTGGGTTACAAATTAAGATAAACTTTTAGTTTCTCCCTCATATCAAATGAAACTATACAAATTATGATATAAACTTGTAACTTTAGAGATATTATTTAATTTCTTTACCTGATGTTAATTGTGATTTAGATATAATTTACATAAAATGACATCTTTCAGTTTATTTTTATTTCTTTTTTTATCAATTGCAAGAAAATATTTTTTGACAGATAAACGTTGTAGAGACGCTGACTGTCTGGAAAGGAAAGCGATGTCAGTCTGTCGCAGACCCCCACATGAGAACGTTTGATGGATAGTAAGTCTTGTAGTCTGAAATAAAAATAAAAGGAAAACAACCTTTAAATCTCTCGGACTTGTGTGTTTACTATTACAATCTTACATCAGAGGATGGAGATCTTAAAATAATACATAAATTTTAAAGGCAAAATCTATTACTTTTCAATATTGAATGCGGATTTTAAAAAAGAAAACATACCGAGATACTAAATATGTGATTTAGTTGAGAATAGTTCGCAGTGGTATAATAATTTCATCGTTTTGAATACACAGACGAGGCCGAATAAAATTCTTAAAATTTATTTATTGATCCACAGTGCCTATGAATGCCAGCATACGGGTTGTGCCACTGGAATAACCAGCATTCTCTTTGAGAATAAAGAACATAATCAACAGGTATTTTTTCACAATTTAAACTCAACCGTGTAGCATATTGTACGATCCTCGTATATGTATTTAATAATATTAAATCCAGAATTATGTTTAATTATAAGGTACAAGTGAGGCACCACAAATGCTTTAATCCGAATGCTAGATGTATTTGTGCTATAGCTGTTCGCTCTGGGAGAGACGTGTTCATTTTTGATGCCTGTAATGGACGCCAGTATATTAATTTTCCAATCTGTGATGATAAATCATTAAAGGTGGTGAGGGTGACAGACAAATCGTACAAGGTAATAAAAACAAAATTTGAGTGTACATTGTACTGGTTATGAGGTAAAATGTTTAAGTCTTATAGAACATATCTTATCTTCTGTCAAAATATATATATATATATATATATATATATATATATATATATATATACATTCTAAATTAGATATTCTTTCCAACGGGAACATATGTCGCCACGACTCTCAATATGGCCAGAGACTGGTTTATACAGACACAGGTGTATCCGTCTGTTGCTGACGTAGGGAAATCGGGTGGACTATGTGGTCTCTTGGATGGGAATATTAAGAATGATTTGACAAGACGATCTGGAATAGTTGACGATCCAAACAGTTTCAACTACCGTTCTCCTCCGGATGCATTCTCTATATCATGGAGGTATACATTAGCCATATAGATTTCGTACCTTGTCTGGTAAAATATTGATTGAAATATAATGCAAGATAAAATAAGCTGATTACTTCAGCAAATCTTTGTTTATCATATGTATCTATATTTATATATATATTTTGAAAAGATATACACAGAGTATGGTCCTATATGGTTAAGAAAAATAAAATTAATTATAAACAGAAATGTCTGGGATAAAATAAAAATACATTTTTAATTCACTTGCTAGTTTGTCAACATCTATTCAAAGCAATTGGTTAATTTTTCGAAAGTCGACCTCTCTAATATCTGAAGCGGTTAACATAAAATTTTGTTTACATTGGCATATCTGTATTTAACTATTTTACTATGTATATTAATGAAAATTATATAAAAGAGAAGTGTAAATTTTAGAAATCAATGTTGATTTTTTTATTCTAGAAAACTTGTTCACAATGTTATCGGAAAACTCTCAAACATGAAATAAAACCTTTATAATTTGACCGGCACTTCTATTTGTATTTTCTATTTTTTGTATTAGGATTGACTATTTCAAAGTGTCAGCTTGCACATTGTTAATTGGTGAAAAATTGTAATTTAAAATGAAATTTGGACTTAACAGTGAAACAAATAGGTGCCGGAGTAGACTGTTAAGGCGGAATATCTGATATCTATACTTTGTGGATCTGACATATGAATCTCTCTATCAATAATTTACTAGAGCTAGTTCAACAGAGGATCTGTTTGCTCCTTCCATGAATTTCGGGACATTGAAGTCTTTATCGTTGACAAAGGTAAAATTCTGTGCGTGTAACAAGGGTGTAACTGAGTGCAGCTATCAACAATTCACAGACTGTAGCGATATCACGCGGGGAAAGGAGTATGAATGTATTCTTCACAGTAGCATCAGCAGACGCAAGCGTCATGCAATATACATGCAATCTTTCTCTCCGGATCCCATTGAACTTACTCTTTCAACCGTAAGTCTGTTCAATAAAGCAAATCAATATCATTTATTAACACGACTTATCTCCTATTTGTTCAAGTTTTTTGTACTATTGCAGAGAGTTAAACGACAAGCTTATGATATAACTGAGAACGCAACAACTACATGCAGAGCGGCATTCGAAGCGTCCTTTGCATACAAAACCTGTCAAGATAATGTCGCAGATTTTTCGAGTGACTCCGTGAAGGATTGTATCTTGGATGTGTCGGTGAGATCATTTGAATTCTTATTATGATTTTTGTCATTGAATTGGATGGTCACATAATCACTCCCAGGTTTGATTTCAGTCAAACAACACTGAAAGTCGTTGAATCCTATGATTTATCAAGCATACTACAAAATCGATTGCGTATGTACATTAACATTGTGACATTTATATTTCTAAATCATGATAAAAATTCAAATGATCTCACTGACACATCTTATTACTACTTTTTTCTGTGAAATTTCCTTATATGATCTCATCGACACATCTTTTTCCTGCTTTTTGTCTGTGAATTTTCCATATATTTTTTCTAGTTAACAGGAGATCCTTCCTTAGTAATATTCCACATAGAAAGCGCCATCGACCAATGTAAAGCTTTCATCAACCTCAACGAAACGCTTCAACAGGCGAAACCAGAAGTAGCAAGAGAAATAACTAGCATATGTCAGAATAACTGCAGCAATCACGGAACATGCAAAAATGGTTGTTATTACATACAAAATTATTTTTAAAAATATATTGTGGATCAACATCAATAATTGATTCATTTTATCCTACTTTTACATTTTTTGAAAATACAAATAAGTATAGCGTGCAGAACTTCAAATAGTAGTAAAATAATTTAGCATTTTTCTTTTTGATACTTTTTAGTGAACTTTCCTCATATTTTGTCCACTTATTAAAATTTTGTCACCAAACTGCATATATAGTTTAAATGTCATGATCCTTAAATTCTTCAAAAAAGGCTAACAACTATAGATACATTTTTTTCAGTGTGACGGTTTTAAGGCAATGCAACTCTTACTACGATGTTGAATAAATTATATAAATGAGAATAAAATAAAGTGCAATCATTTTTACAGGAAGCTGTTTCTGTGATAACGGGTTCGGCGGTAGCGATTGTTCCTTTGATAAGACGATACCTCCCAACATAACGGAGGTGTTGGTCGGTGAATTGTGCGACAAGTCTACGGAAGTGTGTAACTCAATCACGTTCTTTGGAAAATATTTTGTGGAAAATACCAATTCTACATGCTACATCAAAGTTAATGATGTAAGTAGATTTACATATCAGTGACATGTAACAGAAAAACAGAAATGTTGAAATAGGGTCTGTAAGTCTCGTTAACTTTCACTTTCGTTTTCTAACTTCCGGGTACTTGGCGTTCTTGGAGACAATGATTTACCGCTTGGCATTTAGTTTTAAGCCTCGCGGTGGACTAGCAGAGCCTGTCATGTCGTTTGTTTCCCGATTATTGAAAAGAAGAGGATATAATGGATTGATTGATACAGGTAAACAGCGTTTAACTGCTTTATTGTTTTATTAAACGACGTACATATAAGCCATTCCGAATGGGTCACGATAAGCAGTGTGGTTGGCAAACATTTTAAAGCATAAAGGAAAATTAAAATATTTTTAAAGCTGAAATAATGTGTTTCCAAACAAAAACGTTCCCTAAAGATTGGTTTCTCAAATTTGTTTCATTTATTTAACACACGGGACGGGTACATAGAATAATAAGGTAAACACCAATTTTCAATGTCTATATTATGTATATATTTGCAATAAAAAGGGGGGCTAAAGCCTATGTATTATACTTGTATTACAGTAGAAATAAATAGATTTACTTGTTATGTAACTCTATCCAGAAATAAAAATGTCAAATATTACTTCTTTCATGTTACTCTCTATATATTCAATCTCAATATAACTTGTATAGCCTTATGACTCCCTTCCCGAATACTCTTACAATTATGAGACAGACTTTTTTTTCTTTCTTAAAATAGGAATTAGAAATAGGAATATTTTTAATGAAGGCATTTGTCAGATAGATAAATCTAATGTTGTCTCCAAAAAGGCAATGACTGGGTCCATAGGACATTCATACTTTAACGATAGAACATTTTATTTACATTTGTCATCATATTTTATAGGGATCCAGCAGATACAGAAAAAGGGACAACACTTCGACTGAATGCGTCATCCATATACCGGTATAGATCTGTTCTGTTCATGAGGCATACATACTGAAAATGTATTACATTTGGTGTGTATAATATTTGGTGGAAATTCAATTTTCAACAAGTTATCATTCTATTAGATATCTGAATGTGCTAGTTATTAAATTCATATTCAAGACATTTAGTGATGTACTTGGATAGGCGGACTATGTTTTCCACTAAATAAAATATATGGCCAAATGTAATATGTTTACATTATGTATAGTATTTCTCATAATTCTTATACTCATGAAGAGTGTGACAACTTCCAAGTAGTTAATGATGGAATTTATTTTCCTTTGTATCAAGTAAATTTTGGGCTGCTCTTCTTTCTTTCTTCATTATCAAACCTACTACTTCATTTATTTATCAAATTCAGGAAAGCTCACATACAATGATAAATAAATTAAGTTGAATGAACCATAATACTAGTTAAGTTTGGCACATACTTTCTTATTAAATATCAAATTTGATTGGTAAAAACATTTGTTAACAATTACTTTTCTCCTTCGGTGTGCCTAACATTACATCCCTATGATTCAAAATGCATGTCGATACATGTAAGCACATGTAACTTCTCCATAAAAATAGCTAACTGTGCAGAGTGTTTGCACACTTGTTTCAACGAATGACATTTTCTTAAAAATATTTCAGAGTAACAAGACAAATATTGCATGTTTATTTTGATACACTATACATGAACTTGAGAAAAAAATTAAGGAAGTTGACATTGTATATTTGCTAGTTACTTGTGTGTTATAAATTAATATATTAAGGATGTACACAGGCATAATATATCACTGTTAATATTTGAGAAAGTATTCATTTTTTGTGTAGATGCTCACTTCCACTCTAATACATTTGCCAGGTTCTTGTGAAAAGTGTTTTATTTGGCACCATTCAGCTACAAATACCCAATGTAATCTTTGCCGGTGGAATTGTGACCTCAATCAAGTGAATCAACTGCTGCAAATTGTTTCAAACATTTTACACCTGCAGGTTAGTACTTATAAAATTTTGTTTGAAGGAAAATAAAGGCTAACAAGATCTGAAAATACAAGCCAGATGTAGTACAAAAGTGTTGATACAAGTCATTTAAAAATTTCATTTCTTTGCAGTTAGTGATGAGTGCAACAGAAGTTTTTATCAGGATCTCGTCCGACATCATAGGTACAACTGGTCACTGTGATTTCTTAAATAACAGGACATATTGTGAAGGCGCCTAGGCGGTTACATATGTACACGTGGCTCCAAATGATGCTTGACTGTTTTCCTTCACTTTATACGTAAACCTGGATTGGTCTTTGATGCAATAATACAGAGCCATGTCATGTTTTAAATCCCATCTTCCCACAGTCAGGTGCTGAAATAAAATGATTTTGATTTTAAATATATATTTTTTGTTTTTATGAAATGTAACAAAACATTTTACAGAAATTAAAATATTGTACAAGTGGAAATTTTAGTGAGATCATGATGCAAATTTAGTAATTTGTCCTTAAAATTTGGTATTTTCTATTTAGCGAGAAGTAATTGTAGCGATTTTTAAAAGATTACTAACTTTATAATATTTGTATATAAGTATTTTCATTAACATAATTATTACACCTAAAACACATTTAATTTTCAGTGATATTCAATTTTAGCAATTTCAGAAACCTAGCTGATCATGCCTCGCTAAAAATTACGCTTACACGGAATTTAAACTACCAATTGAATAAATATAAATAAAAATCTTTTGAAGGATTTTCTTGTCAATTCTTTGCTGATAGGGTTACTTACCTTTAATAATGTCATCACAAGTGAGGCACATGGCTGGTCTTCACGCTGGATGAATTCTTGATCAAATCAGTGATGTCCTAAGATTTCCAGATAAGCTGACAAAAACCTGTAATTTAGCAAACTTCTGTAAAATTTCATACGAATTATTGCACAGTTGTTCCAGTATGCATTACTGATAATTTAGGTGTAATGAGTTATAAATCTGGTAAATATCCATTTATTGGATATTTAATACAAATCTTAAACTTCTTCATTACATTTTATCAATATTTTTACAAGAAAAACAGAATGAAATTGTCCTTTTTATACCAAAAAATGTCAAAGGCCTTTTCATAAAAAAAATTGATTTAAAAATATTTGTTTTACACACTGTTTTCATATATATGTCCTAGAACTTATTCTGCTGCATCTGATCATACCTGTATTTGATTTGCATTTTTAAGGAGTCTGATCATTCAAGTCAGTTTAGTCAGTTTAGTGCTTGACTGGATCTTTCAGCAACAGCATATTTCATCTTTGTTACTGCCTGGTTCCCTTGTACTTCTGCTATAAAATAAGTTTTAATGTATATAATTGTATGAGATTGATGAATAAATAAAGAGGAGAAAATGCAGTGGACCAGACTGGGATTTGAACCAAGGCCACATGAAACTCCAATCAGGTGCTCTACCAACTGAGCTATCTGGCCACCGGCAATCGAACCCGGCTGACCGCCACATTCCTCCTTCCTTAAAGGTCTTTAGACCACAACCCCGGCTCATCCCTGGCAGGTCTTTCACCTGTCAGTTCCAGGGCATGGCACAGCACCAAATGTAGTAAGAAAGGAGAAATGCAAGAGAAAACTTGTGGCTGGAACGGGAATCGAACCCGGGACCCCTGTATCAGGTCCAGCACAATACCCCGATAAAGGTATATAGCTTGATAAAGCTATATACATGTAGCTTTATTAAGGTATTTAAAATACCTTGTTCCAGGTATTTTATGGAATGAAAATTCAAAAAATTCTTTAAAAATTAAATACTGAAAGTTGAGTTCTTAGTTTTTGTCAGTGTGTCTACTCGTGCATGAAAAACACTCTGGTATCAAAAAGAAAGCATAAAAAACGTCTCCTCACATGACATTTTTATACTGATTTGTTTATGTTTGAGCACTTAACATGCATGGGTGAATATACTGACAACAACTCAGAACTCGACTCTCAGTAACTAATTTTTTTTAAAGATTTTTTTTTAATTTTCATGACATAAAATACCTTGATCAAGGTATTTTAGATACCTTGATAAAGCTATATAGCTTATTCAAGCAGTATACCTTTATTGGGGTATTGTGCTGGACCTGTGTATTACTAGTCAGCCTCAGGTGTCTAACCACTGAGCTATCCAGGCTGATATCCATGGTCCATAAAGCCCGAAATTCTACACATGTATGTTTATTGTATTGAAGTGATTTGAATTTTGTTAAATGTTGAATGCAGCGAAATACTTCAAATAGCAAAATATAATAATATTACATCTTATCTTTGGGAAATAGATCTTAAATAGGTGATCCTATAGGTGACACACAACAGGTAAATCTTTATTTAAAAAAATATATTTACCGATGCAAAAGTGATGCATGCAGGCTCCACAATATGACGTTTGTACTCATCGGACACTGACAAAACTTCTCCTCTATAATCAGCTGATAATAACATTATCGTCCTCGAATTCGAGAAAAATCTGTTAATAGATTTAGGCGAAGGATGATTATGAATCTATTTCATTCAAGTATAAAGTAAAACACTTCATTTTCTCTCAAAACAAACAAGAAAACAGTTGACATTCTCTGATTGTTTACCTGTACTTCGATCGAATTTTTCCTGGTGGACACTCGCACCCAAGCTTTTATGACACGCAATTCATCCATCGTAAGTCGGAGAACCCTTCTGCTTTGTATAACTACTTAACTTTTCCTCAGAAGCTTTGTATAAACCAGAAACATGCTTAACTAAATACACAGTTCCTCATGGCATGTACCCGGAAGTGAAAATTATCGTAGAATCTCGCGAGTCACGTGGCGAGACTTACAGACCCTATTGAATTATTAGTTAATTTAGAATTCTTGCATATTTACCATTTACATGATATAAGAGTTTCATTGATATTTTTGTTAGGGAAAAAATATAGAAACAGACAGTTTTCCTTTGAAAAACTCTTTTCTTGTTAGTTTTCCGATCTTGGTATAATCGAAAGCAGGATGACGTACAAGAAACCCCTTGAAGTTCACACACTGTATGAGGCAAGCTGCCCAAATCCCAACATCAACACATCATCTTGGATACATCAATTCATTTTCAATGTTTCCAATGATGGTCAGAAATTCACCAGGACTTTGTCGGTTTTCGTTTATGATTCCAAGTGTCAGATTCTACGCAATAACTCTAAGATGGCCACCTTTACATTATCAGCAAGTGACTCTTTCATTACTATATCTTTACCATGTTAAGATTCATACGAATGAGTTGTACAAAATATTTATAGGATAACTACTTCGAAGATCAATACCTGTGTTTTTCTTTTCATAAAACTGTATTTTTTATGAATTTATGATATAAAGTGATTAGTAAACTGAATTTGCGATCAAGTAATCTTCAAAAGAAATGATGGCTGCTAGTTTTAATGTGCTTTCGTCCTATATAATTCAAGTAAGTTACTATGTAGGCAGATAATTTTACCTTACTGTACGTGATTCACATTTTTTGTAATTTTGTTAAAATTTCAAAATTAATATCAATCAAAACAACTTCAATACCAAAACGGCTGTTGTTAGCGAATTTACTTCTTCTAAATCGTAATGCTAGAAATTTATTTTTTTATTCGTGAATTGGTTTAGGTTGGTTATTGTTTTATCGATGGTCAATGTGTAGAGGATGGACAGGTTAAGAAGGAGAACGATGGCATGATCTGTGATGTTAACCAGAAAGTATTTGAATGGTCCTTTGTTAAAGGTTTGTCTTACAATACATTATTTAATTGTAATCTAAGTGTAATAATAAAAAGGATAGAACAACATGAAAAGCACAGCATACTTTTAACACATGACAAAACAGAATCCTAGATAATGCAGAACTGCATTAATTAGCATAGCTGACATTAGATATATAGGTGAGCGATAACATAATCTCAAGTATAAACAATGTGTAAAGACTTTTAACTGCTTACACAGTGGATTACAAGCATTTTACAGGGGGTAAAAGCTTACCGTGACAGCATGACGTCATTAACACACAAAATTAACTCGTACTTATACATGTTAAACATATTAAATAAACATTCGTGTTGCACTCAGTCTTACTGACGTAATTGTACAACATAAATTCTTCAGTCATCAAAGTATTTGAAAATAGACAGAACATCTACTAAATAAAAGACAACAAAATCAGTTATGACAGAAAGTAATTCAAAATCAACCATTCTTTCTTTATCAGCAACAACGGGGAAGGAGAAGATAGAAGACGTTAAAACCAAAGCTGCTCTAACTACATCGAGAGAAACAGCTTCGACATCGTCCAAAAAGACAAAACCAACTTCTAAGCCACCATCTCCAGCTACCAAACCAGCAGTTGGCTCAATTGCGGTGTCTCAAAGTTCTGCAGACGGAGAATTTGAGCTACATAAATCCTTACAGGTTACTAAAACAGAGTAAATTACTATATTATAAACGGGTGTTTGAATCCCGGTGTTCGAAACTATAAGTCTGGGAGCTAGTGCTCAAACATAGTGTCAGACCAGGGGCTTAGTACGTAGACTAGGAGATAACAAGTTAAGGAAAATTTGAATAATATAGAGAATCAGTTTAAATCATTGGGTTGCTAATTATTACTGATTGTGTCTGTTCTTGTATTTAATCCAATCAACTAAATACGTAAGTAACGTAAAGGAAGATTCTTTACATATACATCATCCGTGGTCGAACCAACAAAACACAGTACAATATTATATAATTACTCAAAGTGAATGCACTGAAACAGTCCTAACTGAACGCACTTGGCTGTCATTACCTCACAATGCTTAAATTCACGCTTCTTATATTATGACGTCACGTTCTACGTAACTTCAGTGTAACCGAGCGGCGTGTCGTGCGATATCATTTTCCACGGACGCACTTTTGCGTCGATATCACAAAAGGAGGAATATCACGTGAA